>NC_044067.1:11893542-11916042 GCF_902167405.1 Gadus morhua | reverse complement strand
ATGTGTGTGTGTGTGTGTGTGTGTATGTGTGTGTGTTTGCGTGTGTGTCTGTGTGTGTAGGCAGTGTTATACACTTAAAAAACATATGCAGAGCGGCCCATTTTTAAAGTTATACTATATAACACTTATCTCAAATCTATTTGTCATAGATTATATATTTTGTTGAGTTGTATTATCACAAATGTTCCCGACAATGTTCAAACCAAAATAAATCCTTAATTATATTCAAGGTAACGGTGCAATTCATTTGGTCGCCTGTCGTAGGCGTCATGTCCCTGTTCCCCCCTAACTTCTGGGGAAACGCTGGAAACTGTAATTCCGTGCAAGCCTAATTTATTGATAACTTGTATATTTGTAGCCCTTAAGGAGATACGGGAAATAAATGACAAGGCATCGATCAGATAAAATGTAGTATTAGCTAACATTGACAATGCCAGCATTTTTTTTTGTTAAGCTAATGATGCGCACAAGCACAATTGTTCATAAGGCATTGCCAACTTTTATAAACAGTCTAGTTTATCATAGGCCTGTGCTTGTTTACTAACTGATATGCGCTAAGCATTGACACTGAAGTACATTACGGACAAATCTAGGTTCAAATGCCTCCCCCCCACACACACCCACACACATATATTCTTATTCAACACTAAATATATCTCGGGAAAAGGTTTGCGAGAGAACGGGATACCTTGGCTCGATAAGCTAAAAGTATGTTATTTATTTAGCTTGTTTAACCTCTTTTAAACGCACACGCAAGCACGCACGTACACACACCCAGACAACCTTTCTACTTTGTTCCAGCCAGGAGGTAGTGCCTATACTACACAGTGTCACCCTGCTCCTACTGCACCCTGGTGTTCTCTGTCTATTTCCCAGAGACTGTTTACCTCCAGTAATTAGGCCATTCATCACCCTAATGGGAAGAGCCCTTTCCACAAAATAACCTCCTCTCTCAACGCTGGGGCCCACAGTCCCTGGCAAGGCAGGCAGTCTGTGTGGGATGTGGGAGTAGGCAGACTTTCCTTCTGGTCCACTGTTGAGGTGGGTGGGGCGAGGGTTTGGTATACCCAATCTGTCATGTCCCCCCTATCACATGCCCATTCAAGGCCCACAATGTACTGAGGAACTGCGAGGGATACTGGCCCCTAATGAAAAGTAGAATGTGTAATGATGAAGCATGTTGCAGATGTGCTCCAAACGTAATTAATCAATTATATTACATCTAAATGCTCGGTTAAAGAGTGATTATTCCGGGCAAACTGACATTGTGTGTGTGTATGTGTGTGTGGCGTGCATGTGTTTCTTTGTAAGAAGTCAAATGTTGCCAAGAATGTGTGAAAAATATGGTTTCAGCAGTGCACACATTTGACAAAATTGGTAAAACAATAAACTAATGATATTGTGCAGTAACCACTATGAAGGTTTGTGCTTACAGCAAATAATAGCGTTGATGTATGCACTATCAAATATATCTCTTGATTTATAAATTGGGAAATGTTTTGGCTATCTGTATGTAGTTTTGCAAAGCAATATCTACCTACCAAAATACATTATTATGAGGTGTTTGTGTGTGGTGGAATGATGGAATTACATATCCAATCAAAGGCTGTGGTTGAGGTCATAGATAGATAATATAGGCAATTATCTCTTGACTTACTGGGAGGCTGATTGGCTAGCTTGCTTACTATCCGGTTCCTTAGCTAGCAGCTTTGTTTTCATATGCTGTTTCAACTACACACACAGCGGTAATTAGGCCTACTTGTCAAGCATGTCATCCTTTGCTTTGGCGCATGTGCACTCACCGGCACCAAACTGATATTTACACATGAAACAAAATCCCGCTCTATTGAAACTCAATATGTCACTGGGAACAGACAACGCATCAGGTAGTCAAAACTAAGGCTGGGTAGCAAATCACATCTGCAGCCACACAAATGATATTGTAAAATGTAGCAGACGATTCCGTACTGCAATCAGTGATGTGTAACCTCTTAAAAATAACTGCATGAGCAACCCTGAGAAACATCTGATGTCATTTAGATGAAGTTAAGATGAAGTTTATGAGGGGAGCCAGAATTCATTTCTTAACAGAGAGTGGACCAGATACTTCAGGGCAATAATCCCCCAAATCGTGCTGTATTAGAAGCAAAAATAATTTCTTTCCTTGTATTTATTTAGCATAAAACAACATTTCAGGCATACTTACATTTTTCAAATGAACCGCGAATACAAGTTACAATAACGGGTAGCGAAAAAACTAGACGGAAGAGAAAAAATAAAGATCAACATTCAAATAAATGTTAAAACAATCAATATTTAGCCTGTGCATTCAGCAGGATTTCTTTTCATGATCACACAAAGAGCTTATTTTCTTTGCACGCCGCCGGTGTTGCAAACAAGTATCATATCGCTCACCATCCCCAGTTATTATTTCAGTTTTTCTTTTACCTCTGTCTCTAATCTAGATAATCGTCCGAACTTCATGCTGGAGAATGACGGCAAACGTCCCTGTTCTCAGGTGGGGAGTCGCCATACACTCATGGTTCCTCATTAATCCCCCCCTTCACGCAGAGCTACTCTCTCTTCTCCATCATCAGGGACAGCAAACAATAGCCTTTGTGTAGGGGGCCGCTCGTGGACAGCCGTCTCGGCCCAGAACCGCGTTGTCCACGGTGAATAAAAGAGTATATTAATTAACTGTGAGTTGGATTGGAGCTGATTAGACCTTGGTACGTTAATGGTCCCTGGCGATGCTCCCTTTGCTATTCATTACCCCCGCCCCCCCCCCGCCCAGCCCCTTGAACGGAGCCTGCAGAGGTTAGTAATGGTCCTTGTGTCCTGGTCCACCTGCCGTTGGGGGGATATGGGCCACTCGGCGGCCTCTTTTAATTTGCCTCTCCCATCACCATAGTCCACCTTGGCCAAAGCACTATTGTGTCATCCTCTTTTCAGATAGAGACTGAATGTGTTTAATTTTTTTCTGCATTTTACCTCAGTCCCTGAGTTGAACACAGGGAGTGAAGGCCACGGCGATAGGGTCAGTAGGAATGCATCGAGAGGAGACATGGTGCAGGGAATGAATGTGTACCACTTTCCTAATGTTTCTCAAACAACTGGATGAATGGTTCAAAAAAGAAGAAACCCTTCCATTCAATGAAGCCTTCAATATTTCCTCTCCCAGAGAGAGATGAAGAGCGCCAACGACGGGTAAAGAGGGAGCCTCTGTGTTCCTGAATTGTTTGCTGTAGTAGGTAGAAATTAAAGAGTCTGAGGCCATGCTGTAAACAGACGTGTGCCTTAGTGAGTATATGATGTCCTCGGATTTAAACGTTAATTTGTGGGCCTTCTGTCGGCATCTGGACTTTTGGAAAAGAGGATTACAACCAGATACATCGACAGACTACATGTGGATGTGGTAAACATTGTCGTCATCACATTCATTCTTCATCCAACTGTTCTATGCAGAAAGGTTTTCCACATAAATTAAAATACAAATGATCAGTCATTATAAGATTTGCATTCACTTAGAAATTCAATACCTTGACGGCAAAAAAAGTCTAGTTGCTGTTTGATTCGTGCCGGTCTTTATCACAAGGGAATGTGATTTTCATTACTGGGGACTGACAAACAACCTTCAACCCACTTACAGTATATAGTGAGCTGCAATCTCAGAGAAACATATAAAAGAGTAGGGCAATGTTTACTTTGCTATGGATGCATTTTACATTATAAAGCAATGTCCAATTTAAATCAAAATAGTATTAGAATCATCGTATTGCATTCATCAAGGCCCCTTTGGGATTTTAGTAAGGCTACGCTAAAACCTCCCCCTACAACAAAAAACAAGATCTTGTTGTACAGTAGGCTGTTATGGCAGGAGCATGTTAATTATAGTGCAAATTGAAGATCTAGTAATTTGAAGCCACCACATAAATTTGCAAGTGTTCAACAATGTTCCAGGTGATGCTTCTTTTCGTTTTTGTCATGTTTCGTAAATGGCATTACTGGCTCATTTGTTGCAGGAATTTTTCAGTGATCTAAAACTTATTCCATATACCTTGAACCTGCCTTTTTTGATGGAGGTATATTCGCTGATACTCCCTGCCATTTTCTCTGCATACGTTAGTGTAAATTGACATTGATGGAAATGACATCTAAAGGAAAGGTGATGGGATGCCTGTGACATTACTGCAGTCCCGTGTCTGCATGCTTCGTTAAACATCGCAATGTCTGGGATTCTGCTGCGCTTGGCTATTTTGAAACCTTAACCGTGTTGCTTTTGTACAGGAATTGACTACACTGCTTCATCACAAATTTCATTTACATTCTTTTGACCCCGTTTTCTTCACAGGACGTACTGGCTAGTGATGCTGAAGCACGCGCTCAAAGGGTACAGAAGGACTTCCCAAGAATACACCATGAGTCTGACATTTACCTGGCCGTGAAAGCATTTGTTCTAAGCTCTGTTTTGTATGTCGGCCTGCTCACATAGAGAGACTAGACGTAAAATCACACATTGCAAGTGCACACACAATGGTCTCCCAGCTTCTCCCTGTGCTTTTTTTCGCCGTCTATATATCAATAGTTATGACTCTGACCCTTCCTCGTCAGAAGCTTGGCTGTGCACATTGCATTTGGTAGCACAGAATGATACGTGTCAATGCAGAGAAACATTCAATGTTTGAGTAGCAGGGCATGCATACGGCACGTCTAAGTTCCTGTATTCTTCATGGGTGGAAGGGGGGTACAGAGAGGGAGAGATGAATAGACACTTTCTAGGGAAGATGTATTGAATACCTGCAGAGAGAGTCAAGGACGAGGTGTGGGGCTTTGTATTTTATAAATGTATCTAACAATCTAACGTGTGTATTTTGTCTGACTATTTTCCACCTGTGTCTGTGTGGTTTTTGTGTGTGTGTGTGTGTGTGTGTGTGTGTGTGTGTGTGTGTGTGTGTGTGTGTGTGTGTGTGTGTGTGTGTGTGTGTGTGTGTGTGTGTGTTTGAAGAGAAAACAATATTTATTTCAGCACAATTTCAGTAGAAGTTGGAGGAGACTAGTCGACAACAAAGATTAAGGTGGATTTAAAGTAAGTATTTGAAAGTGATTTGAATACTCTGTACTTTAGAAGGGTTTCAATGAGAAGTAGTTCAAACCTCCATCTTGGTACTTCTTAACCAAACATTTAAGAATAACCAAGCACTCAGTTGCTATTATTCTTATTATAATGGTAAAAGCACCAATATTGAGGCCTGGAATGTACTTGATATAATGTGAAACCTTCCTGTACACACATTTTCGTAAGAATTTCAAGACACTGATGCCTTTTTAGTTTTGCTTGCATGTGTTAGGATATTACTTTGTACACTGCTAGAGTCAACCTCATCCTGGTCTGAACCAGAGCGCAACTGAGAAGCTATAAAGAAACACGCTTCCTTGACAATTCCGGGACTCTCCCGTGACGATCCCACCCTGCCTGCAATGTGTTTCTTGGAGAACGGAGGGCGTCTGGTCGGTGTCAGTGATAGTTGGGAGGTGATGGACTGGGTGGTGTGTGTGTGTGGGGGGGTGTATGCGGGGGGGCGGGGAGGGGGGGGGGGGGGGGGGGGGGGGGGGGGGGTTATAATCCGTGACACAGGGTTTTGATCAGGTCCTTGTCTGTGCAGCAGCAAATCTAAAGACATAATCTGCTTTGGGATAACTGAAAGCCTCCCTAGACACACACACACACACACACACACACACTCACACACACGGGGAGCGCTGAGTGGATTGACAAGTGCCTGGCCGTGACTCGGTGTGCGGAACAGGGGATTACAACGAAGAGCAAGTGCGTGGAAAATAAAAGTAGACAGAGGCAGACAAATAGAGATTATAAAGAGAGGAAAGTAATAAAAATAAGCACATTATGACTGTTTTCAGGGAATTTATGGCATACATTAAAGGGGGTAGATCTAGATATCTGCCTCGGAACAGAGCTAATCATATTTTGGTATGTTGGTGTGACGTTGCTAGTCGTCAGGCAGAGTTAGGTTATCCTGTCACGGATAACATTATAATCCAAATTATGATAATTCAGTCATACTAAGCAGAGAGAGACACAACTTCAGTTAGCCTTATTGAATATAGAAAGCCCTTGCCATAACGACAGCAATTATGGTACGTAATTATTGTGGCAAATTACTGAGATAGAAATATAGAAGGTGAAACGGAAGAAAACATTCAACAAACTCTCAGGTGTAAACATCACCTCTGATCGGGGTTAGGGTTGGTAAATACAGACACAGACATATGTGCTCTGTTATCTAGATAGGTTGTTTTTCTGGATCTGCATGCCATGGCACAAGAGATTGGCAGAAATAGCAGCGGAGGACTAGCGTGTGTGTGTCTGTGTGTATGATTGATATACTGGTTTATGCTTGGAGAAGGTGACGACCCAGACCCTGTAATAAGATGTGACACTTTAATAGGCCTGACACAGATCAACATGAGTGTGTTTGTGTGAGTGAGAGAGGAAGGGGGGGTGGCATGATGGCATGCAAGGTTATGGGCGGATCTGTGTGTGTCCGAGCTCATTTCATGCTATACACGTTAAGTTGGGCAGAGGCATTAAGTGGAAGGGATGGCTACGTCAGGACCCATCAAGGCCTTAGGTGTACTTAGTCTGCTCGTGTGAGAGACAGTGTGAAGGACAGAGATACGTTTACCATTCTACTCGTGCTACGATGTAAAACTGTAAAAAAAAGTAATTTACGTGCCTGTTAAAATGTTCGAAAGAAAGTTAGTCCCAGCCTCCTATGGGTCAGTAAAGTATTACACCATGATTAATGGTTTAATTAGAGTAAACTCAAAGTTAAAATAAGAACAATGAGAAGGAGTTTGTTTCCCCATTAGAACAAGATGGTGGCTGTCAGAGTTGTTTTATTTGGATATGTATAAACTTTATGTTACTATCGTTTTTCCCATTGAGTGCTTGAATAGATATGTGTTTCTGTGACCACGGCATGCATTAGGGGGTATGATATTATGTAGCAGAAAAGCATGCTGCGAAAGCAGCATGAAGAGAACATGAAAGGTCAACTCCCATCTCTAGGGTGTCCACGCAAACCTACCCCTTTAGCCCCACACACACACACGCACGCACGCACGCACGCACGCACGCACGCACGCACCCACCCACCCACCCACCCACGCACGCACGCACGCACGCACGCACGCACGCACGCACGCACACACACACACACACACAATGTGAGTTCATCACAAGCATCTACTTGTGGATAGAATAGATGGTTTCAACAGATGAATAACGCACAGGATATATTACTTTATTGTCCAGCATGACTGAAACAGCCAAACAGTCCAGCTGGCATTCACACTTGCCCGCCTAACAACTTTTGCTCTGCAGAAGTCTGTGTCTTTCACTAGGGCAGTGTCCTAGAGACGAGTTATAGTTTTGTGGCAGTGCGGTACACTCCGCTCATTATGCACGGCCATGCCAATGAAGAGAGATTAGGGTAGCGACTAGGGGAACTCCATTATTTTACGTCCCAAATGGTTCTCGAATCAATGGGCCGGACCCATCTCATATGGCACGCGGCATACATCGAGAGGGAGAGCGATAGAGGGAGAGAGGGAGGGACAGAGAGAGAGAGGGAGGGAGAATGAGAGAGAGAGTAGAGGGATGGTGGTGGTAGGGGGGTGGGTGTGAGTACAGACACAAAGGGAGAACGCTGATCGTTTTTCAAAGTGCTCCATTCCTCAGGATAGGGCTGGAGGAAAACAGCAAGACGACGAATAAGAAGAAAAACTATGAAAAAAAAAAACACAATAAGAAATGCTAATACCGGTAAAATTAATTAAATGATGTGGAGTCCGATTTTATCTGACGGGGGAGGTAATTTGTATCTCTTCAGCTGCCTGAGGACAGTGGGGGATTCGCAGGATTTGTAATTAATTTGCGCCAACGGGCTGGCTTCGCCGTAGTTCTGGTGTTTGTCTTTGTGTGTGCGTGTGTGTGTGTATGGGTGTGTGTGTCTCTGTGTGCATGTGTTTAGCTATGTATTTATGCATGTGCGTCTCTATATATTGCCCTTTGTATGTGTGCCCTTCCACCTGCCAGTCTATCCATGTGAGTTGTATGGTTATTTGCGTGGGACCGAGGTTAATAAGTGGATGTTGGAGTGGACCCGGTTCATCGTAGGACTGTGCATGTGCACACAAGGGTGGGTGGGTGAGTGGGATTCAGTGTCCAAATGATGGCTGATAGTAGTTGGGTTGCCGTGGCAACGTCAGGTTTGGGTAGGATCTGCTCCCAATACACCTAGAAAGCATTTTCTATTTTCTAACTTCCTTTTATAGTGCATTTTGCAAGTTGTTTAAGGCCTGACCCAAACAGAACCCAACCTAAACACAGTAATCAAAGTAAGAATCCTTATTCCATGCTTTCTGGTTTTTGGGCGGTATACTTGTCTAAAAAGAAACAAACACAGAGGTTTTGGTTATCAGAACGCAACAATGTCAATCCATTGTACGACATATGTACTGAGCCTATTCCCTTTTTTCTAAAACTGCTATGTGTGCGTAAGTCAGTTTATTATTCTATAATGAATGAGCATAATACCTCCCTTCAGTCAACAGCCTTGCACATACTTCAAAACATATCTCAAAGTATGTAAAACACAACCACAGATTCATAGGGAGGGTGTGCAATAGCTTTCTTTAGCGAGTGAATGCAGTTGTGTGTGCTTTAGGAAACCTAGGGAACGGCTTGTATGGCCAATCAACCCCAGAGGTCCAGTTCTTCAATTGAGCCTCCCTGCATGAACCAAAGCAGGGCCTCCGTAGTGAAACAGAAAAGTCAGGGTGGGAAGGCGGGAAGGTTTTGTGAAAAGAGAGGGTTCTGCTGATTGCGTATTGTCGCTTAGATGGGGGTCAGGGAACAAAGGGTGTGGGGGGGAGGGCTTAAAAAGTATGGCCAGTGGAAGACTGTAATTAGTTGGGCCCTTGTTCACTTTACCTTCACACATGTCTTCACAAACAAGACTCGTCATTCTCGGCGTTCTCCGCTCGCTCTATTATCTCACCTCATCGTCTGCGAGGCACAATGCAGTAAGCAGGGAACAGGGGGGGCATCATTTTAAAGCACCTGGAGGCAAAACGACGGAAGAGTATGGGGACAGAAGACAAAAGACATGCAGAAAAGCACACAATGCGGACATTCGCAATATCCTTCGCCCATTATCACCCTCTGTTCCTCAAACAAATAAAAAACACAGTAAAGCTCATTCCCTATTGAGACTAATGAGTCTTTGAGGGACAGAGTGAGTCAGGCTCCTTTGTTGGGTTCTCCTTCTGCACATACAGATAGGAATGGTTTGAGATGGAGTGTGTTTTAACAAGAGGGATAAGTGGGGAGGAAACGCACACAAGGACATTCTGGAAGGTAATGCTTCAGATTTCTCAGAAAAAGGGCCCTGTTCAAATAAAGGGAAGGCAGTAAAAGAAAGTGAAATATATTATGGAAACTTTGCCTCAAGTAATAAACAATATTAAAAGCAATGCTGAATTTTCAGAAAGTTTTTAGATGCACCAGATGCAAATTAATGTGATATTTTGCTAACATTTCAAAAACGTTTGATAAAGAAATATTATTGTAATAATATTGACTTTCACCAAAAAAAAACAATTTTATTTTAAAATGTTACCATGAAACATTTAGCAAGATGAAATCGATGAATGCTTTTGGATGACACTTGATTTCTCACCTTATCTGTATTTTTGAGGTAGGGCCCATAGTCTTCTCCATGAAATGTCTACATCACTTCTTTAGAATGAGACAGCACAACTGAAGGTTCTGCCTCCGATCGTCTGTAGTTTGCAGGCTGGTTGCTTGCAGGGAGGGTGAACGGTAATGTCTCTTGTCCTCCATGGGAAGCTGAAAAGTATACACTATAATGGCATTCATAGTCTGATCATCAAAATGTATCACAAAGAAGCATTGGTAATTCCAGCAGCCCCATTTGTGACCCAAAGCTCTGCATAATCATACTCGTATCTGGGTCACACAAGTTATTACGTTTGTAACATTGGAGACCTGGAGAATGATATGCTGCAAAATACTAGCCGGGCTAACGCCAGACCTCATATCAATCTACATTGAGAAGAGGTCTGAGTGGGAAGGGAACCACACATTTATTTTCTCGTATATGAGGCGTGGTTTACGATTGCCCGGATCCATTTTTTGGGTGCTACGAATGTCTATCATATGAGTCTGTACCATGGTTTACATAGGAATGAATAGGCGCTATTTTGGAATCCGTCGTCCATTTTATAATATGTCCATGGTCTGTACGTAGCTCATAGCCAATCGTATCAATTATACCAGATGACGTATTTAGAGCAACAGAAATTTGATGAGGAAGAAGACGATGGGTGTGTCGCATAGACGTCGTCATCGTCTTGCCGTCCCTCCCCGTTCTGTGATTGGTTCCCTATTTCAGGCGAAAATCGGATCCATGGAATCCAGGCTGCTAAGCAGCACGAAATTAAATCGTGCACAAGGCAGCTGTCAATTAATTGTGTAGCCTTTTTTTTTTTACAGACTTTGACAGCGGTTGACAGATCAGTATTTATTTAATAAATTCTTTCAAATAGATACAAAATATTTAGATAATGAAACACACATTGAAATAAATAACTATTTAATACATAAATCTGTTACATGATTCTATTGAATTATCAATTTCACGTTGTAATTAATAAGTTATTTTGAAGTATTGGCATATTTCTCATTCTATAGGCTTTGTAACTGTTTATGTTCTCTGAATCAGATGGCATTCAATGTGTGGAAGGCATAAAAGGTCTTGATTGTGGATCAATATCTATCTATTTGAGTGTTGGTGTTTACCTCGTGTAGTTTGCTCCTAGCCGGCGCATGCCAGTGACATTGTTTACTCCATCAGTTACGGGATCAAATAAAACAATGCAGCGGCTTTATAACTACTAGAGTTTTCTCAACCTCTAGTTGTAATTAAAACCATAGCAATAATGTGGAAACCCCAGTCGATAATGTAACAAATTTCTGAGCGCATAATACAATAACATTTTTGCAATAGTTTTACAACGTATAACATTTGTTCACCAAAAATGACTCTAAAAGGCAGTGCCAACATTTAAATATTTTTTAACCATTCAGCGAACAAAAGGCAACAGGCTGATTATCATTTAGGGGGCCACTCAATGACATACAGAAGCGTCAACAACACGTAGTGGTGTGAGAAACACCGACTTTCTACTCCTCATTCACATATAAGGTAATTTACATTTCCCTACTACCTCAGGGGCAGTATTAATCAGGAGATTTTCAGGGTACAAATGTCAGGAAATGTTGTTCACAAATATGGCCAATCAGGAGAATATCGGGATTTACACGTGTGTCTAAAAGCAGCTAGTGTGTGAGCACTTTATTACATTATAAAATTAGTCAATATATGGTAACAGGGTTAATTGTTCAATGGAAAGTTAGCATACTATGAATGCAAATCAATTATTAAATAGCCTTTACTGGTATTCAGGGCTGAAAAGTGCATTGACATTTTAAAATGCAATGCAACTACTATTGGTTAGTTGAAAATAATAATCATCATTGAGATTAAACGTCTCTTCCAGTGTCCTGGCCAAGACAGGCAGCAGTAGCCTACAGTCACACATAGCATACACACAAAACATAAGAAAAATAAAACAACTAAAACAGTCCACAGGGGGGAGGGGGGGGATATCAATATCGCAAGACATTTTGGGAGGCTCAAGAAGGAGTGTAATATTACATTTGATCAAAATGTAGTCTTGTGGTAGACTCTATAGAAATAATTCACCATTCTGTTTCATTGACATGTTTTCATTCTGTGTTATAGGGACAGTGTCTCTTTAAGAATCACGTGACTTGTGTGTTGATATGCCGGTCGTTTAACAACCCGTCGTTGCTTGTCGAGGTGAGAAATAGTCTCTTCCCTTATTTTATCGCAATTTCTATAGTCTATAGACAGAACGTGTTACCTAGGAGAGTTTGTCGACAGCGGAGCAGTTATGTTTAAAAACATAACGTCTTACCTGGGAGAGTGTCGCTGTGGTGTGTGCGCGTGCGTGTGTGTTTTTACCTGCGCGTGTGTCGATGGCGGAGCCGTTATGTTTAAAAACGTAACGTCTTAGCTCGGCGAGTGTGTCGCTGCCTTTGTCTCGACATGGTTTGTGCGCTTGTATGTGCGTGTTTGGCCTTCCGTGTATGTGTTGCTGCCTTTGTCTTGACGTGCGGTGTGTGAGCGTGCATGTGTGTGTGTGTGTGTTTTCCTGTGTGTGTGTGTGTGTGTGCGTGTGTGTGTGTATGCAGTGTGTATGTATGCGTTCGCGCGTGCTTTGTGTGTGTGAACCGCAGTCTGCTTGGCACATGCGCACATGAGTAACTTGAGTAACTGGTGCGACAGGCCTTCTATTATACACACACACACACACACACACACACACACACACACACACACACGTGAATTTGCATCCTTGTGGTCAAGTGCAAGATCGAGGGTACTGATGACTCACTGACAGTGAGCAGGGATTACTTTATCAACATTATGGCACTTTGGCCATCAAGGTATTTCAAGATGTTTAAAGCTTGCATTTGATCCAACATTAAAGGCCTCTGTGTCTGTCCTAAAGGATTGGCCATTCCAGATGAATAATGTGCAGTCAGTGCATACGCTCATGTTTATGTATTTGGTGATTTAGCTGGGTCTACACTCTCTTTCCCCAACTACAAGCTCTCCTAATTCTCCTAAGGGTTTTTTAACACCAGTGGTTACTCTCTTTTCTTAGTGTAAAATAACACGTTTATAACTTGTCACTCATTTGAGTGCTCTGTGTTACTTTAAACCAAAGCAGTGAAGCGAGATGTGTGTCATTTTTAGGTGAAAAAAGGGCACAATTATGGGCGCCTCTGTAAGCCTGCAATGAGCTGTCATCAAGGCATTGTGTTGTGCATGAATAGAGCCGCATAATTGCAACCAAGAAGTGAGTTTTACAATGATGCCTCCTGCTTAATTAAAATGCAATGTTGCCCACAATGTCTGCCATTTATCAAGTTGTTCATTGTATGTTATTAGTGTAGCCTATTTGTGTGTGAAATGCAGTCATAGTAAAGTCTCACTTCATAGCCATTAACTTTCCTGACCAAGGGGGATGCGGGAGCTTGTCTTTGCTGTCCTTCATTAATCTGAATGTAAGTGAATGTTTGCTCGAGCAGCAAGTTAATTAGCAAATACTACTACCGGATCATGAGGATTATCACCATAATTTTTTAAAAGAAGACTAGAAAGTTCGGAAGGTGTTGAGCAGAGTGAAAAGCTTCGCTGACAAGAACCACTAAGGAATTAATCACAACCACCGTTTTCTACACAGACAGCCAATAGATCAGAATGAATAAACTAATGGAGGTAAACACTATTAATATTCAACTGTACTGCAACACAAATGTTGTTCTAGTCTAGCTGTAAAAAAAACCTTAAAGTTCAATTGTGAAGGGAAAACTGCAACACCTTAGCAAAGCTTTATTCAGATATCAGAGTGCATTTGTTCTTATTGTAAGTGAAGGGAGGTATCACTGTAATTGTCTGTAATGAATAATATCTCACTTACCATTTCCCTATAATTCTACCAAGGGGCAGCTGCTTAGCGGCTATTTCCTCGCCTAGAAAAGGAAATTATATACATTAAGTGTAGAAGAGCTCCAACTCATTGGAAATCAGATGGTCCTAAATTGAACCAGGGGAATGCAAATAGCGTCCCAGTCTTTCAATGTAACCGTATGTGCGTCACGTCAAATGTGCACTGTAAAACCATTTCGCGAGAAAAGAAAAATCAATATTTGATAAAAAAAGAAGAAAGTGAACAGACCTGTGTTTGATGGGTATTTGGCAGGTTTAATAAAATATTTGTTCTTTCTTGCTAAATTCCAAATCATGGCGTCATACAATTGTGCATCTTGTGAAAGAGGTTACGTCAGCTTAAAGAGAGCAGTAAATCAGCAAAAAAAACTGCGGTAAGCAGTTTCAAAGAGGGCAGTAGGTCAACTCAAAGAGAAACGTACTTTGGGCAAAAAGTTCTCCCAGTGAGCCCAACATATAGGCTACAACTTTCGGTGTTCAAAAGGTATTCACAGAGCGCACCCATGCGAGTCGCTGCATTCTGTATTTTACCACACAACAAGCCACAATTAAGAAAACTAAAAAAAGGCACGCTGCTAATTAAACCAACAGAACGACATTAGGCCTGCGTCTCCTCCATTTCACCAGGGCTCCGGGGATCCGGCTTGACTTGAGAACCAATAGGGAGGATGATTGAGACGTATTTAGCCCCGGATATAAGGAGTGGTTGCGCGTCGAAGCCTCCCTGGTGTGCGGGGACATGTGCGTTGCTGGCTGGCGTGCTTGTCACCTCGGGGTGGGAGAGCAGCAGCAGCAGCAGGAAGGAGGCAGGAGGAAGGTCTGCAGCACCCAGGAACACAATCCAATATGTTGTCCTGTAATGAAAGCTTTCTGGGGAAGATCGCGGCGCTGCTTAGTGTAGGCTTTGTACAGTCTATTCAATCACTGTCTCTCGACACGCCGCAGCCCGGCCCAGGAATTAAAGGAGGCCTCCGCCTCCAAGTCACCGGGAAATGAGAATGACGCAATAGGAGAGAGAGAGAGAGAGAGAGAGAGAGAGAGAGAGAGAGAGAGAGAGAGAGAGAGGGAGCGAGAGAGAGCCACAGTAAAGTGTGGTTCTCAGAAAAAGTGTATGTAAATGCCCCAAAACCCCGCTGTGCAGACTGGCCACTGCAACGAAAACATAATCAAACAAGGCATAACTGTTGGGTTTCGGGTTAGGGGTCTATTTTCGACATAATTTAGACATAGATTAGACAAAGATTATTATGATCTCTTTGAGACTTAAATTATGTGTCGATTCTTTACACCTTAATAATTAAAATTGTAAACGTCTTTCATATGTCTGTTTGACATCTTTCAGGCAACAAGTTGATCAATTGTGTTAAACCACCTCCATTTTTGGCCGATTTCTTTTAAAAACAAAGATATTTAGGCCCATGAATAAACCCACTGGAATACCGACGGATTACTTAAATTACTGATAGAGGCGTTAAAAAATGTAGTATAATTAGCCAGCCAAACCCCAAGCAGACAAGAAATGAATGTAAATCGAATGCCTTGTTAATGGGCGTGATGGGGACGTACACTTTATGGACCAACGTAGCCCAGAGCCCTGGATCTTTAACTTGAACTGTTTATACCGGCACACCACCAAACATGCAAAAGGTGTCTGTGGTGGTCTTCAGGCGTCTGCGCTTAAGATTGATGCACTGTCAAACTCAGATTTCACTTTTCTTTGCCAATGCCCGCGAGTCGATCGATGCACCCAGAGCCATTTGAGATCATTTACATTCAACGGTTGCCTTTCATCCCGGTATCAGGTAAAATCCATACACTTTGTCAAAGGAGTGGCGGGGAGCGAGTGAAGGGGCTGCGAGAGATAGAGGCAAGTCAGTGACGGATCGTCTAGATCACACTCTATTACCATCTTAAGGCAAGTGATTTGACTTTGCATGAGGCAAAGGCTCCTGGAGGCAGGCCCCTTATTGGATTTCCCATGATAATGCTAGAAAATGTCATTGCTGCGAAAAGAGATGCATCTATCACGTGAGAGCGCATGTCAAAAGCAATGACACTTTATTAGTTGTGCTCCTGTGTGGCGTTCTTCTGTGGCTGCTTGCATGGGCGTATGTGTGCGTGGCGTGCACGAGTGCGAGTCTGCAAATGCGTGTGTATGGTTGCGCAAATGCATGTGCGTGTGTGAGTGTGTACATGCATGTTTGTGTGATAGCAGTAGTTGTTGTAGGGTCTTGTGGTGGGCTCTCCTCCTCGGGCAGAGTTGTACTCACCATGAAACAGAAGCTTCCAAACAGATCGACACGGTAAAGAAAGATGATATGCTTTTGGCTCTGCCACACAGGCACCCAGCATGGGCCCCCAGCATGAACAGCCCCCCTGTGCCCCCCTCGGCCTGGAATTTGTATGAATATCAGATGGATGATTGTGTCACAGTTGGCAGACCGGTAGGCTAAGTTTGACTGTTTACCAGTTTATGTCCTGTTGTAGTGCAATCAGGGGACCTCCGGCAAAATATTTTTGAGCAATGAATTGAGGAAGAGCAAGCGGATATTCAACCACCTAACAAAAAAATCGTTATAAACAGCAACGGAAAGCTAATGAGAACACGGGAGAGAATGGTACACATACATTTATCTCACAGTGTAAGAAGAAAACTACATAAAACACATTATTATTTCTGAAACTGATGCTTTATAGAAACTAATGGAAAGTGGTATGAAAAAGCTAATATCAACACTCTAAATATAATCATAATGTAGCCAGGTAGTGCAGAAAAGTGCATGGCCACTTACGAATGAACGGATCAGTTTTCTTGTATTTTTGGATATAATTTACACAATAGGCCTATAGGAAGTTTGACTCATGTTTAAACCATTTGTGCGAGAATGTAATTCTCAAATACAAATATGAAGCAAATAAAACATCAAAAAGAAGGATATACTATAATAAAACAAATTTGTAATGCAGCTTTGCCGAAGAAATAATTCATATTTTACCAAAGAATAACATTGTAATTTCTCACATTTGCATGGTGGACAGCTCAAAGGTAATTAAATCAAACACACACACACACACACACACAGACACACACACACACACACACACACACACACACACACACACACAGACACACACACACACACACACACACACACACACACACACACACACACACACACACACACACACACACACACACACAGAAAGCAAGTCGAACTAAGCAAGCTCAAAGCCATGCAAAGCTGTCCGTCTGTCGTCTTCCCCCCCCCCCCCCAAACACCCCCACACACAAACACCCCCAGATAAAGAATCTGACAGATACTTGTCCTTAAATATTGTATTGATCTTTATTTATATTAAATTAAAAATATAGTTTTGACGGATTCATGTAATAAAACAGAGGGGGGTGGGATGGGTTGGGGTCACGGTTGCCCCGCTGGGTTCTGTACAGCCTAGAGACGCACACGAAGCTGCCAATGAGTAACACGGTGGCACATCCTTGCTCAAGGTTGGAGAGTACGATGTCAAGATATGAAGAAGAGTTACCGATCTGTATACCAAAACCAATATACATGTAAGTCGTAATCAGGCCGACATACTGTGCATCAAATCCCTTTCTGCAAGCAGATGATTCGTCCGAGACACGTCCAAAACAAGAGTTCAAAGTCTTTGGCTTTGAACCCGAGAACTCTTTATCTGTAGGTGAAATAATACTGCTTTGTCCGTGTTTGCTATTGTACTAGCATCAGTGATGGTGTTTGTTCCTGATGGCCACTGGTATGAATACATCTTGTGCCCTAAATTAATGTTTGTGAACTGGGATACACACTGTAGGTGATAGATCCAAAAACCTTCATGTCCAAAATGAATCACTCATAGCTTAGAACCGATGGCGTGAAACGACAGAGTGAGCTTCAAAACATATTCATTTTGTATTGCAACAGCATCTCACATCACTCTGTGGAGTATTCTGTACAAAATAAATGCACACAGCATTGTGTAATACTTAGGAAAGCGCTGAAGAATAATCTATGATCTATAAAGGGTTGAACTCAAATTAATTTAAAGCACTTTCAAATCACGCTAAGAGCGAAAGAGCATATGGTCAAACACAAAGTCCACCAAGTTGGGCTGAAAACACAACCACGAGGAACAACATGTGAGAAAGAGCTAGGGGTTACAAAATGTGCAAGCATTTTTAAATGAAAACTCACTCTTCAAATTACATTTACATGATATATATATATATATATTTATATATAGGCCTATAATCTCCCCAGGAACTGGAGAAAAAGGTGATAACTTTCAACCAATAAAAAGAATCATTTTATGCAAGTAGAATAAAAAATAAGTGGGGAAAAACGCAAAGAATCACATTTTCTCTATTTACAAATGACCACCTCTTTCACTATAAAAATACCTATTTTTTTTAAGATTGATGAAAAACAAACACAATGGGATTTCAATGTATGAATGTGGCATTTGGTAAAAAATAAAATAAAGTAAAAAATTATAATAATATTGTTTCAGCATTGTGTGACTGCTGCGTGATCTATGCAAATCCAACAACATCACCAACGGTGTGGCAGCTCACTCGTACTTACCAAAATTGAATCGCCTACCCACAAAAATCATGTGCTTATAGGATTACCCAAAAAAGTACTCCACAGTTGGTCCTAGTTGTTCATTCAGTGTACAAGACTGTTCAGATTAAATACATGTATTTAACAGTGACGTTAAATGCGGTGTAGGTATCAGTGCAATAAAGCAACTGTATAATTGATTAATGTGAAAACATGTCATAAATGAATGACCTCAGAACAGAAATATAATTACTTTGCTTACTTTTAGCGTTAGACCCAAGGAAAAATCCATTTCCATGATACAACCCCAAAGCACATAACGTTTATAAAAATGTCTTTCACTCTCAATATACTCAAAGTTAACACCTGTTTAAAATACAGTTCACCAAAGACATAAGTAAACACACAAAATAAATATGACCATCATTACAATGCTAAATGCTAATTAATTATTGAATGGACAATTCATTTCAAAGAAGGAATTATTGTGCTCCTTAAAGTACCTCAGCAACTTCCCGAAAGCATCTCATGGAAAGTGTATAATAAACAGCAGTTGAAGGTAAAAAAAGAGAGATGTATTTACATGAAATTGTGGCTCACATTTACCTTTGATTACTGTCAGCGTTCCCCTCCAGATTGGCTTTTTTGGTCTTTGTTCCTGTTCACACCGGTATAGCTGCTTGTATCGTCCTACTGCTCCGCCTCCAGAACAGTGTTTGCTACATACATTTGTCAGTTTACCTCCAGAGTATAACATGAGGAGAAAGGAACGGGGGGATCAATCACGGCCTCTGACACCTGGTACAGTGCTGCCTTGCTGTTATTAGCGGTAGCTCTCCTAACGTTGATGCATTGGCATGGTAACACCACTGGAACGCTCAAACTATAGGCATGACCATGCTGTATGATAGTGTTCGATTACCTGTCTTTCTGTGGCTCTGGGCTCAGGGCTTGGCACGATGTCAAGTGACAGAACAGCAGGCCGTAGTAGTGCTATTTTTTGAGGAAATTAGCATCCTGAAATGTCTAAAAAAAAGTCCCTAGTGGTGTTGCCTGGCCTTAAGAGCACCAGTGGTTTTCCTCTTCCATGAGATTGGCTTCATTTTCCCCCATAGAGATCCATTATGGAACCTGTCTCTCTGTGATTTGCCACCACTTTCCTCACACTTCAGCACACGGCCGCCCAGCTTACTGGTACAGTTATGCCTTGTAGCGTGCTGATAAAAAAAGGACCTTGCATGGTGGACTTTTAAAACTGCAAAGAGGGATTCGTTTGTCAACGATAGATGAGACCCTACGTGAAAGGGGGATTGCAGCTCTAGCACAGCCAAAATAGCCCATGCCATCGCAAATAAGCATATAAACTTCCAGGAGAGAAAAAAAGGCAGAAACACCGTACACAGTGTTGGCCTCAGAAATAGATTTGTGAATTATCCCCTGATTGAAGGTCTGTTTTCCGCTTACGCACTAATGTCTTACTGACCTAGGGCCTCAGTAACTTCAGATTTACAATGCTTTTTTTGTGTTACAAAATAATTTCCTAATATTCCTCAAATATCAAGATCTTCACCAATATAATTGACGTCCTAGTAGTGATTGATTTTGCTACATAATTGCATTCTAAATCAAACATTTGTTTGTCTCAAAAGATTTAAGATTCCCTTGCACTTTAGCATCACTCACAAATAGCCCAGTACCTCAGCTGGAGCACAATTGGCTGGTAATTCTTTCCCATAAAGCCTGAGAGGGAGAGATAAACACTGCACAAGGGAAACATCTGCGTTTGGCCTCGATACTAAATCATTAGCACTGCCTATCCAAACCTTTCCCAGCCTGGTGTTTTCAATGAAGACGAACAGAGTTCGGCAACAGCACTCAAGAATAGCAATAGGACTTAGATATATTCCATGTTTGAAACATAAAGCATCAACTGTTCCTACATGTGTATAATGCTGAGCTTGGAATTGCTGCTTCCCTGGTCCAATGCAAGGGAATAATGTCCTGCAAATAAATGAATGTGAAAAAACTAAAAACAAATCTCCATTGTTAAGCGTCAACGATGGTGGCAGTGCGATGAAACAAAATGACTGAATGGCCCATATGATAGGAGTTAACAGCTTAGTCAGATGCTAGAGCACTAGATGTGAAGAAAAACCCATTGTGACATCTGGCAGTATTGTTTCGGTATAGAGCCAGCAAATCGTGGGTTCTCTATAAACGAAAACAGTGGTAAGGAAAGGAAAGATGAGTGGAGGGGAGGCAAAAGGCTTTTAGAGAAGACTTTCAAACATTTCATTAGTGGCCAAATTGGTTCATTGTGCATCTGTCTAAATTAGACATTCACAAGTGTGTGACATGTTCTCATTGTGGTTTTATAATATATCCTGTTAGAAATATTAAGAAGGAGACCGTAGCACAAGGCATGTCACGGTTCGTGTTGGCTTGTAAGTGGCTTACATTTAGCAAGGCAATGTTTGAGCGTGCCTCGTTTTGTCCGATTACCTCATATTTCATAGCATCCAATCTAGGGCTTCTACCATAGTCCAGCAGTTTACCAAGAAAACACATTTCCCCAATGGACAAAACCAAATAAACCAAAACATGGATTGACGATCGTTGTCGCATCACATGATTTGGTTCTGAGCCACCAATTTCTCTGATCTCCGTAATCCGCTGTGCATCTTCGGCCAGTGTTGCATCGAACCCCCTGCAAACAGTTCTCTCATTACCCACGGCATACCAGCCCTCAATTACCCTCCCTGATAAGTGACATTCAGAAAGTTTCCATTTCCATTTGCTTCATCAATTTATCAACACTTGTTGACATAAAAAGCAATTGTATTATGGATTTTCCTAGGGTGACGTCGAACTAGCCATTTGCTTTCCCTGCTCCACAAACATGGGCAATATCGGTGTGTGGGAGGGATAACACAGGGGTTTGTGTGTGTGGGCTTGGATGCAGTGTCCTCTTCTGGGTGACCAACCTTATGAAATCCCACAGTAGCCAAACCAATAATCTGTGTGATGCATTTCACCAGGTAGTGTGTGGGGGGGGGGGGGGGGTATCATAGCGCTTCATAAAACCGCTGTGACATTTACTTTCCAGCTGACATTGTCTGGGCCCCTCTTCTGTGCTGCCTGACTGCGTGGCCGTTATCAAGGCTGCTTCTCAGCACAAGGTTAGCCAACAGCCCCTTTCTCCCCCCTGCCTAATTCAACGGCGGGTGGGGGTTTATCTATGTGTGCGCTAGTGAGGGTGTGTGTGTACGTTTAAATCTATCTATATTGAATTAGTGTGGTGGTGATTTTATAATTGTGATTCAAGGTGGCACACGCGGAAATTGGTTTACTCTGGGGGGGCCGACCAAGTAAAAAAATTAAATGAGGTGTGTGTGATGAATGCATGAATTCTCACTGCCGGTGCAGCGAGAGGCCTGGAGCATGTAAACATCACAGACGCATGTGGGGCAGGACGCAGGCCCGTAAAATGATAACGCAGCTGGGCGGCCATTTGGCACAAAGTCACGACGCAGCTCACCGTGCACGTGTCAAGCTATGTGTTTGATGAGCTGTAAACAACAACAGCTTTGTGTGCTGATTGCCCCCCGTCAGAAAAAATGGACCACCAACCAGTAATGGACTGTTTATGTGGCTCAACAGCTAAACCTGACAGATTGTGAAGGAAACTGTGAAGGAAAAGTGTCTGAAGCAATGCGGTTTCCAGAACTGATAACCCACCCTGCCATGTGACACTGACAGATGCCCCAGCCCTACGCCTGCTCAGTTTGTGTTCGTCTTTGTCTTTTTTTATCCACACGCCTGGCCATTGTGCTGTGCATTGCGAATCGCTGGTGAAGATGGTGCCTTTATTCATGCTTTCTCCCAGAAAAGGACAAGCCCCGAGATACCAACCGCCTTTGCAGAAGATATATCTGACTGACATGATCTCACTTACAATAAAATAGGCTTCCAATGGCTATAGTTTTTGATCCAGTTCAGAGGAGGCAGGAGAGCAAAAGGGGAGAAAGTGATGAAAATAGTGAGAGAGGTGTCTCTGGAACTGGAATGGCTGAACGTAGTAACACGGTGGCCAAGAAGGTCTGCTTGCTTATACTGGGAAACCAAGTGATCATCACCGCATTGGACCATGGGAACTTTACAGAGTTCATTCCACCCCTTATCCTCTTTGTCACTTTGTACACACTGGC
>NC_044067.1:11886042-11888542 GCF_902167405.1 Gadus morhua | reverse complement strand
TATTTTTATGAGTGCACAGTAGTAAATCAATCTAGGGCCATCCAGGGAAGAGGAATACATTTGTTAACATTTCCGAAAACAAGAATATCTATTTCCGATATTTATTCTAATTATGTCAGTGCATCTTCACGGCCCCATGTTCGCCCACCGTCAAGGTCAGGCCATGTTTGGAGCGAGGGGCTCAGAAGAAGAACAGAGAAGTAATGGAGATAATATATGCATGTGTGTTTGTGACGTTGACCTGCCGTCACCTCGCTCTCTTCGTCTAAAGTGCGCCTGCAGCATTGTACTGAGGGCTGGCATGTTTTAACCACCGCCGGCCCTGCATCCTTTGGTTCGGAGCCAGGGTTATGAAGAACGAGCCAGTAGGGGGAGTGGAGAGGGGAGGGGAGGGAGTCACGGTGCAGGCAGGCCAGCAAGGGCCAGTCAAGGCTGTGGTCATGTCACAGGTGTGTTTGTGTCACTGTGTTTGTGTGTGTGCTTGTGTTTGTATCTGTGTGTCTGTGTGTGTGTGTGTGTGTGTGTGTGTGTGTGTGTGTGTGTGTGTGTGTGTGTGTGTGTGTGTGTGTGTGTGTGTGTGTGTGTGTGCATGTGTTTGTGTGTGTATGTGTGTGTTTGATTTTGTGTGTGCGTTCAGCCAAGGAGATGAGTCATTAATCGTATTCACTGGCGCCCTATTTTGTTTTCATTATTCCCTCCGGCCACACTTAACCCTGTGTGCTAAGCGTTTATCTTCTCACTGGTCTTTATTTTATGACTTTTTTTCTAAACAGCATATATTTC
Organism: Gadus morhua; assembly: GCF_902167405.1. Lineage (NCBI taxonomy): Eukaryota > Metazoa > Chordata > Actinopteri > Gadiformes > Gadidae > Gadus > Gadus morhua. Next base: position 11,887,759 of record NC_044067.1, on the reverse strand, counting down.
AGAAGCATTATTCATGAGGAAGGAATGAGTTTAATTGCTATAGCCATTACAGATAAACTACAAGATCCAGTGTACTAATAAAGCAAATTTACATCAACTGCTTTATCATAATTTAGTCAACTTATTTAGTGTTTTCATTTTGGGGATATGATTACAGATATAAGTGTACATATATCAGCTGGGGAATGTTTTGTTAATTACCATTGCAATAATTGGATTTCCAGCTAAATTAAATGGCGCAGAGTAGACTAGTATGTGTGGTACTGTTGCATTGCAGAGTCAGAGAGAGCCCATGCTATTCACGGCTTCTCAATGGGCTTGCTAGATTTGTTTACCTATCACAAACAGAGCCATTCGGCTGAGCTCATACTCAGCTCTAGATTGTACATTAAAATTGAAAATCTTTCATCCAAACTGACTGCCAGGTGAGACTTGGTAAAAGCATAAAAGCACAAAACCTGTATTGGAGCAAGTACTGCCAGCTATTGCACGACAGAGTTTCGAAACATCTCAATATAGAGTGCTGGCTAGACGCCACAATCAGAAACTGGTTTTACATTAACAGTTAAATTGTTATTTTGCAACTTAAACTTAAAGCGCAACGCAGATGTAAAACAACAGAGCTGCCATTAGGACAGACAATCAGCTGATGAGGTGTGCTTCCCATAATTGAATAAGTATTTGACTCTGCAGTTAAACAATTATTCACAGCTTATGCCTGTGAAATGGGTCATTACAACGCATTACCCAATAGACCCATGCACGTGTACAGACATGCACACACAAGCTCAGAGCACACACACAAACTCTGTCACTGACACACACCAAAGCCCTGCATGGCTGCGTAAGTGACGTCTAGCTATGAATCAGAAAGCTGCATGGGACAGAGTGACGTGGGAGCATGTGTTCGTACACGTGTTCCGGGTTGTGTTATGCTAGGGTTCAGGTCGGGTCTCTGTGTGAGAGTTTTTGGACTGCACCTACATTTGACCATGACCATGTAGACATCGATGGTGCAGATGGGCGGCTGAGGCAGCCGTTCTCCCTTCTCCAGCAGATCTGGGATGTCCCGGGTGGAGACCCCGTCGTACGGCTTACCCCCGAAGGTCATGAGCTCCCAGATGGTCACCCCTTTAGGGAGTGAGAGAGAGAGAGGAAGGGTATGTGAAAGGAGGTGAGGAGAAATAGGGGAGATCAGAGGAGGAGGAGAGTGAATAAGAGCGGGGGAAAAGAAAAACGGAAAGGAACAAAAGTACACTGAGAGCGTCCTTTTTGTCACCACTCGAAACCACTGAACTTCTCAATCTCCTTTCTCTTCATCATGCTCACATCAAGGAGCTGCTAAGTAGCGGGTAGAGTTAATGCACATTATGAGAAGAGAATCTTGTAGCCCCTAGCCAAGGAGGACCACTGGGGAAGTGGGTCTACCAAAAAAGAACATTGATGATGTTAATCAAACAAATGCTATTCCCTTTGATATGACCTCTCTTACATAGTAGCTTTGAAAATCATTTTCCTAATTACTGTAAAGTACCCAATATTTCACGGAGGCCTGAAGAATGGGAAAGAATTGCGTTATGATTGGAAAAAGTGGCTGTCAAAGTCTCTTAAAAGTGCCAAATAACACCAATGGATAGTACTTGAAAAAGGATCAAACAAAGCTTTTATTTTACAGCTTTATTCTATGTTATCCATGTTAACAATCTCATGTATCCCT
>NC_044067.1:11861042-11881042 GCF_902167405.1 Gadus morhua | reverse complement strand
CAATAGGTCACTCGATGGATTCGACGAGGTGGAAGATTTTAGCTGTCCACTGAAAAAACCTGCTTAGAAAGGCTTCCCACCAAATTATTGTTATTATTGTTTTGCAGGACAGACACAGTAGACTTGGGTGCCTGAAAGCGGCCCAGGATGGGTGTGTGTGCGTCTCTTTGATGGTTGGGTGGGTCAGGGGATTGGTTGATGGGTGGCTTTGTGAGTGTGCGACTGAGTAGGTCAGGTTCCCGAAGACAATTCTTTATCTCCCTGACAGTTTCCAAACCTATTCTTTATTCTCCACAACTAAGGGAGATTGAGGGAAATGCACATGGAATCTCTCAGACACATGCACACACACAACACACACCCAGAGACAAACTGCACATGCATGCATGCACACACACATAATCTTTCAATTTTCTCTCTCTCAGAAGCACAAAAATGCATAAGCACAACCACCATTATACACACACACACACACACACACACACACACACACACACACACACACACACACACACACACACACACACACACACACACACACACACACACACACACACACATCCCAGACACACACACACCCACGCACTTTCTCTCTCACTTTCTCTCTGAAAAGCACACAAATGTATCAGCGCAAGCCCACATTATTCACATACACACACACTTACACAAACAAACAACCAACCCCCCCCCCCCCCCATGACACACAAACAGTCAATAGCCAGGACTGTGTCTCTGTGCCCAGGGGTGTCCCTCCAGTGGGTTTAACCTAATAGCAACAGCAATACAGAAAGGCCCAGAGAACTCACAATGGAGAGTATATATAAATTGATTACTTCCGGAGCCCAGGCAGAGGATCAATACTTGTTGATTAGTGGACCAGCTTTGACTATGCACCCCCTCCCTGCTCACACACACACACGCACGCACGCACGCACGCACGCACACACACACACACACACACACACACACACACACACACACACACACACACACACACACACACACACACACAAAAACACACTCTCCGCCCCCCTGAGGAATTCCTTCCACACGTAAAACATTTATGCAGCGTTTTCATTCTGGAGCAAATTAAAAATCAATGCACATGCTGGTCGTTATGAGCACGCACGCTGGCAAAATAGCAGATTATTAAAGCCCATGAGTGGCATCAAGTGGGCTGGTCCGCTGGCTGCGTTCAGAACCATTGGTTTGATTTCCTGGAGCAGAGGTTCCAGCCCTTTGACTTCACTTGCACCACTAAATTGTCATCAAGACCTTTAGTGGACCACCTCACATGCAAACAGGAGGAAATAGACAAATACAAATGCAGTGGCTGAGCAAAGAGGGCCAGCGTCCCCTGTATACATAGTTATTACTGCAGGAAGAACATGGTCCGTGGGAAACTGGAATACAAGCGAAGCCATGCTGCTTATGAGTGTTTATTTAGCAAACACCGATCAAAACACAACATCGATGGAAATCGCTGAAATGAAAAGCATATGATGGCATGCGTAAACTTTTTAAATAATAACAAGCCATGAAAATACATTTACTGCACAACATTAAATATATATATTTGATCATTATATATTGTTATTCTATTATTGTATGTGTGTCTATTTTGAAGAATATAGTCCCAGTGACCACCTGCAGTACCACGGCATGCCACCAGTGGTACGAGTCCCCCAGGTTAAACAATGTCCTAGATTACTTGGTTTGTCACACCTGTTTGTATGGCCTAAATTTAGATGAAAGGGCTTTTACTGCTGGAAACCAAGTGAGAAGGTGTCAGACCCTTTGACTTGGATTTCTCACCATTCCCATCATACTTTTAATGCCATTTCCATTGAATGTGCAATATCCCAGCCTTTGAGCCACTTCATGGTGACTAGTAAATTGAATACATTTATATAGCGCTTTTCTGACCTATGGCAACTTATACCAAACACGCTTTACAATTTGTGGCTCACATTAGTGCCATTCATACACTCACATTCATACGCCAACAGCAGTGTCAACCACGCAAGGCGACAGACAAGTTAGGGTATGGTGTCATGCTCAGGGATATTTCAGCACTTGGCTAGGAGACACAGGGAACCGTACCAGCAACCTTCCTGTCGCCAGACATCCTGTTCTATCTTGTGAGCCACTGCCACCCTTCAACGTTATATTGTATGACCATTTTTGTTTATGTATGCAACTCTTTCAGTTGTTCTCATTTTCATATTTGATTTCTTCAGAATATTGTTAATTTAAGTCATTAATGCCCATTTATTTCAGTTTCATAAAAGTCTTTGAGTTGAGCTATTATAACCATTGCCCTTGTGTTCGCCTGTTTGGGATTGAAAGGAATGACTGAGTAGCCATGTCTCAAAGCTGAAAGACTCGACAGAAGGAAAGACTGAAGGGCTAGACTCCTATCGGATTGTCATTTACTTTTTCAGAAATTATTGTCAATTAAAAAGCTGGAAAATGCAATATTGATGTCTGACACTGTGTGGAAGCCTTTATCGTAACTCATAATTACATCATGGTAAACAGCAGACCAGCATTCATTCAAAGGACTTGATATCTTTCCTCCCTCTGTTACATTTCTCCCAAGGTCATTGGGTGAGACGTGGAACCCCCATCAATTGCGCTGTACCTCTGCTCCAACGGTCCAACCAAGCATCCATATTTCAGAGGTCTCTCCTGCTAGGAATTCATGCAGGCCTTAGGAATGCAGCCCATCAAGATTGGCTTCATTTTTGGTGATGAGTGTTGGTATACAGCCCAACTTTGATATAATTGTGCAAACATATTTATCTGTATAGTAGTTTACTATTAAAAAAATATAAAACATTTAATTCCGATTCAACATTTCTACTTTCTAGTGTTTGTCGGATAATACATTGCTACCGGTCAGTTTGAAGCATGTCAGGGGGATTTCTTTAAGTGGATGGTTCTAGAAGTCCCCTTTGCTCTTTCTTATGGACCATTGATCTTCCTGAGCTGAAAAAAGAAGGAGCCATTAAAATGAAATAAAATCTTTAAAATGAATCATTCAGAGTCTATTTGAACGTGCAGATCTGCTGGTCCGAGGCTTGACCTCCACATGATGTGCATGCCAAATCAAATGTCCCCCCGCCTGGCGGATAAGAGGTAGTAGCTTTGATAAGCACTATTTATCCTGCCCAAACTCAAAAATGTCCCTTTAATTAAAATGCAAATACGAAAGGCTGTTGATTTACTGTAACTCATTCACTATTATTCACACATTATTATCATAATGCAAATAAACCAATCCATTTCATTTGAATGTAATGTGATATCATGGCACCATTACTTCTGACGGAAACCGTTTGGAGCATAGATTTATGTGTGGTATATAATACCCCAACGGGTGTGGCAAGGAAGGTTATGCACCTTCGATGAACGATGGAAATTGAATCAAAAGGACAGAGAGGGTGAAAGAGGTCCAGGAAGAGGAAAACGATAACGCAATAATCATGATGACAATAAATACAAAAAAGAAAAGAGGGAGACGATCATTTCATTTTGCGCTCTTGCATCTGCCTGCATTTAACCAACGCCATGTTGGAGAGGAACAGTTTGCCTGCTCCCAGATTGGGTTAGTGGCCACATGGGGGAACGCTTGTCCATATCCATTTATTCCCTCTGATGAATGCCTAATAGAGTTTGCACTGTGGTGGAGAGTGGGCAACAACCAACCCTCTGCCTCTCCCTCTATTCCTATTCCTCTCTCTTTCCTTCTCTGTCTGTCTGTCTGTCTGTCTGTCTGTCTGTCTGTCTGTCTGTCTGTCTGTCTGTCTGTCTGTCTGTCTGTCTGTCTGTCTGTCTGTCTCTCTTCCTCTCTCAGTTTCGCTCTCCTGATCTGTCTCTCTGTCTGTCTCTCTCGCTCTCTCTCTTTCTTCATCTATCTTTCCCTCTCTTCCTCTGTCTCTCTTTTACTTTTCCTCTCCATTGCTCTCTCTTCCTCTATCTCTTCCTCTTTTTCTCCTTCTCTCGCTCTTCCTCTCTCTTTTCTTCTTCTTCCTCTTCACTCCTCTCTCCTTCTATCTCTCCTTCTATCTCTTCGTCTCTCTCTCTCTCTCTCTCTCTCTCTCTCTCTCTCTCTCTCTCTCTCTCTCTCTCTCTCTCTCTCTCTCTCTCTCTCTCCCACTTTCTTGCTTGCCCTCTCAGTCTCCTGCTTTCAAGAGTGTCCACAGGTTCTGGAACGCAAGCATGGAAAGACAGAAGCACATAATGAATGAATGGATAGATAAACACGTGTTGATATATTGTCTGTATTTAAAAAGAGAACAGGGGCTGAACATGTTTTCATATAGGGCAATATAAAGTTGAGCAAAAAATATACAGAGGTGATAAAAGATGTGTGCATTGATTTTGTAAGCATTAGTTTGGGGACCAGTGAGCAATTTGTAGCAATAGAGCGATAATGCACTTTGCAAAGAGCGAGGGCCAGCCTTTACTCTCTACCCCTAACTATAAGTGCCAAAGACTCTGTCAGGTCTAACGGTGGTCTGGACATTGCATTTTGGATGACAACACCTCAGCAAACGTTGAGCAGATGAAAGAAGCATCGTCATCTGGAAATAATATATCACGTTAAATGGAAAGTCTGTCTGTTCTCAGGTCTCCGTAGTGCTACTCTACTGTCTACTGTATCGTCACTCTTTCCTCATTCCTCAACACATAACCTACTATTTCACCAGAGATATATAATCTTGTAAGTGGATGGCTTGCTTTGCAAGACTAGCGACGTCCTAATACACACTTTCCACATTGTTAAATTGATGGACATTTCAAAAAAAATGTTAGGGACAAAAATACAGAAATAAGCAGTGTTTCTCTGTGTCCTAGGTATATTCTCATCATTTCAAAATAGTCGCACTGCCTTTTGAGATTGTGACAATTTTATTAAATAAAAACATACTGCATTGCAAAAAAAGAAAAATATATTCAGAGGGGTGAAAAAACTGTGAAATTGTGCTGCTCTAGTGGATTTCTCCACCCTAGAGAAAGCACACAGTTAAGCTAATATTGTGAAAACCCTTCATGCCATCACATCCTATGAATGAATGTATGAGGCCTGACCTCTAACCTGACTGCCTGCTGAGGTAGGGGGAGCAAGAGGATGGTGGGGGGATTGAGAGAGATTTAAGTGGAAGAAAATAGAGTTGAAGAGAATGAAATGGAGAGGGATGGAGAGAGCGACAAACTAATGGTTTAATTGAAGACAATGAAGAACAGAGAGAGACAGGCGAGCAAGAGAGAGAGAGAGAGAGAGAGAGAGAGAGAGAGAGAGAGAGAGAGAGAGAGAGAGACAGAGACAGAGAGAGAGAGAGAGAGAGAGAGAGCGAGAGAGAGAGAGAGACAGAGATAGAGAGAGAGCGAGAGAGAGAGAGAGAGAGAGAGAGAGAGAGAGAGAGAGAGAGAGAGACAGAGATAGAGAGAGAGCGAGAGAGCGAGGCGAGGTGGGGATGCTGGTCTGCATGTGAAGGAGGCTGTCAAGGACGAACCCTCGACAGTGGCTTGTCCGTCACACCTCGGCTGGCAAGAGGTGCACCCAACCCCGTCTGGGTGGGAGGGAGAAGGGGGAGGTGGGGTCATGGAATTCAGAGTGGGGGAGGGTGTAATGGTGACGTATGAGAGGGGCTTTTACTTTTGAACGCCTCATCTTTCTTGACACAGGGTTACAGTTTGCGGCAGACGTATCTTCGTTAATCCCATCGCATCGACCTCCAAGTTGACAGCCATGTCTGACCAAATGGAAACATGGACCGTTCTTAACTGTGGTCCTTAAGCACAACACAACCCCCTCGCTCTCGTCGTTTGTCTTTCGTTTTTCCATCTTCTTCCTAATAATTCTGCCCCTTATTTTCTAGCCATCGAAATAGAAGAAAAGGTCATTGTGTCCTTAATCTCTCAGACACATGCACACACACAACACACACCCATGCACACACAAACACACACACATAATCTTTCCTCTTTCTCTCTCTCAGAAGCACAAAAATGCATAAGCACAACCACCATTATACACACAAACACACACACACACACACACACACACACACACACACACACACACACACACACACACACACACACACACACATCCCAGACACACACACACACACACACACACACACACACACACACACACACCCACTCTCTCACTATCTCTCTGAAAAGCACACAAATGTATCAGCGCAAGCCCACATTATTCACATACGCACACACTTACACAAACAACCAAATATCACAAATTAAGAGCGGTTTAGACAACACACTTATGCCAATCACTATTTGCCTAATACAAAGGGGACAACCAACCACACACATGCACATGCTTTGTCACACACACACTAGGGCTGGGCGATTAATCAAATTTTCATCGCTATTTCGATTTTACCGTCAAATGATCACAAAACTAATATAATCGAGTTTTTAATTTTTTTTTCATTAGATGTTTCATAGAAAGTGCAAAACAGCTGGATACTTATCAGTCGATTATTTTAGATTTGAACATTTTCTATTTCACCGTTTTGTGTATTCTTTTAAGGTGGAATTTCAAAGTTACAAAGTATTTTTTTGGGAGAGACATGCTGAATAAATACATCATGTTTTCAAGCACAAAAATAATCTTTTGAATAATCGTGATTTCATTATCGGCCAAAATAATCGTGATTCGATTTTTTCCATAATCGAGCAGCCCTAACACACACACACACTGCGCCCACACACACATAGAAAACACAGAAAAAAACAAGCACATAAGCAGACGCAGAAACTCATTCTGAGATGGTCATTTTAAAGCTACAAACATGCATGCATACACGCACAAGCAGACCCACACACACACACAAACACACACACTCTTGGTGTGTGTGTTTGTGTGAGGTCATTGTAAAGCCACACACACGCAAGTGCGCACAAGCACATATTCACACAAACACTCCCAGAGTTGAGGTCATTGTAAAGCCACACACACGCACACGCACAAACACACACACACACACACACACCAACACATGCACTCACACCCCTGTGGTGTGTGTTCCTCCCCTGCGGAGTGGCTGCAGCACGCCAGCTGTGCGCTCGGTGCCAGCTCTGGCCACTGTGGCCTGCGGCCGCCAGCCACCTTGGAAACAGGTGAGCGATCCGTAACATACGCTGACATCATGACCTTGTACTGGAAGGGCACTCCGGGATGTCTGGCACGTGTGTGTGTAAGTGTGTGTACACGTATGTGGGTGTGTGCATGATGGAGGAAGGGGGCCACCAGATGGACATTGTAATGTTCTTGGCAAACTGTGTGTTTTGTCGTCTGTCCCCTGATTATTCTTTTATCCTCGCTGGTTGATTTGGTTTCATTTTCACTTTCTCTTCTCTCTTTGGCTCTGTTATCTTGGTTGTGGTTGAATCTCCCTCTTTAAGTCTTTGTTTATTGTTTGTTTCCCTCTTTCCGTGAACCTTCCTTGCCCTTTAGCGGCCGTAGGTTTAGGGGGGATGTGGTAAAGGGTGGCCTGAGAAGCCCTTTGAGAATGTAACTGTGATTAAGGGCTCTTCCAATAAAATGGACTTGACTTGAGAGTTTGTAGTACAAGCCTATAAATGTCTTAATTCAGGTTGTTTTTTTACGAGTATGCTGGCATGCGTTCCCTAATTTTTACGTGATGCCTGACATTGTTGGAAATGGGAGACTGCAGTATATCATCAGTGTGTGTGTGCGTGTGTGTGGTGTGTGTGTGATGGTCAGGTAGTAGTTAAGCCGTAGACATTGTTTGGCACTTTGATTAAGTCTCAGGGTCAATGGTTTAAACACTGCCTGGACCCATAAAGAGAATGCAAGTCAATGTAAAATGCTTCTTAATGCATCTAAGATTTAACGCACGCACACACTCAAACAAGCACCAAAATTGCTAAGGTTGTTTAATAGACGCATTATTAAAGTCAATGTTTCTAGCAGAAATTAAATCAGTTGAAATCAAATCTTTTGAAATCACGGTCGATACAACCTGTAACCATGTTTTGTATTTTCAGTTTTACATTCCCCCAAAAGAACTATTGCAAAAATAAATCATAACAACCCATCTTTTGTCTCAAATCCATGTATCCTTGGAAGCAGGTGGCTGAGCATTAGCCGCGAGACTCCATGCAACACTAATTGAAAATAATGGCGCATCAGAAGCGGACGTTGTGGGCTTTTATTAGGTGGGACTGTGCCTTCTGTTGGTGTCTCCTGGACATTGTGCTTCTCTTTGTTTGAACACTAAGCCTTACCGCTGGCACAACACTCCCCTGTGTGTCTGTCTGTCTGTCCGTCTGTGTTTAAGTTTATGTGTTTAAGTGTGTGTGTGTGTGTGTGTGTGTGTGTGTGTGTGTGTGTGTGTGTGTGTGTGTGTGTGTGTGTGTGTGTGTGTGTGTGTGTGTGTGTATGCAGGTCTGTGTGTGAGAGTATGTGTTTGTGTGTGCGTGTGTGTGTAAGTATGCATGTCTGTGTGTGAGAGTATGTGTGTGTGTGTGTGGGTGTGTGTGTGTGTGTGTGTGTGTGTGTGTGTGTGTGTGTGTGTGTGTGTTTGTTTGACTGTGTATCTTTGCCTGGGGTGCTTTCCTTTCTTTGTTTGCTATTACCTTGACAGAGTCGCTGTCGACCCAGCACCACTTTCAAAGTACACACACACACACACACACACACACACACACACACACACACACACACACACACACACACACACACACACACACACACACACACACACACACACAGGTGCTTTACTCAGGCAATGTGCCTTGTAATAGTGTACAGATATTTTATATAGCTACACTATGGGGACTGCACAATTAGAGCTTGGCTGTATAATAAAGTGGATAAGGTTCTGGATAAGGCACTTTTCCTTTCTTTAAAATAAACACGATAAATTCTCCTCTCTTATGTTCTTCCATTTCAACTGATGCTTAACTTTGCCACAACTCTATTGGTCGAGCCTCCCCCCACTGATAATCATGAGGGAGCGAGGGTGTTTTTTTTGGAGTTGGGGGAGAGGGAGAGAGAGTGGGGGGATGGGGGATGGGGGGTGGGGAGGGTGGCTTTTCATCCACACCAATAAACTTCTCAGTTGGTCGGGCCTGGAAGCATCATCTTTTGGAGCGTCTGGTGATGCCTTGTCAGCACACAGAAACCTTCAATGGAGGGGGATGTTTGGGAAACAAGGAGGGAATCATACGGGAACAAAACACATCTCACCCAGAAATGAACGGAATATGGCGGTTGATTTGTCCGTTATTGGCCTCAGCGCATGGATACATGCACATACACACTCACACACGCACATCCTTAAGATCTTGAGAGTCCAAAAGTAATGAACTGTAATATAGAAAGGATAATAATAATGACCATGGTCATAATTAGCACGATGACATCGGGTTGATTGCAGTGCGGTGTAATGAGAGACATTAGCCCCGGCCCGCGATTGATCTGTGGCAGAAAGCGGGCAGCTCAGCAATCCTAACAGGTCTCCCTTGGTATGCATTAATGTGGGCTTTGAATATACACGCATACACACACACACACACACACACACACACACACACACACACACACACACACACACACACACACACACACACACACACACACACACACACACACACACACTCAGACCACACACACAAACAGAAACTGATTTTGTGGTGGGTCTCTGGTGTGCCTCTGTCTGTCCGTGTCTGAGGTGGAGCATGCTAGGCTGTTAGCCTATTGGTTCAGTATTGTGTTGTTGCTATCGTTTTGTGTTTTGCGTTGGACATCCCGGTGGCTTTGTCACTCACCTGGTTCCGTTTCAAATGTAATTTGATTTCATCCGGTCGACCTTGTCTAAATTAAAGTTGAACCAACACATAAGCGTTAACTCCCACCTCTCCTCCAGTCTCCTTATCTTTTTGTTCTAACCCTTTTGGTTACCATTTGGCCGTCTCAGTGGGTTAACAATACTGGATTCTTCTTTCTCTTATCATTCCTCAGTTTTGCCGTCAGACCCCTCGCATCCATTACTATTTGTCTATCGCTTCCTTGCCAGACACGATTATATCTTCTGAGTTTGCATTGTCTCTCCCTGGCCCAGTAAATAATATCTACCACTGTCTGGGCCAAGCAGAAGTTTGCGCATGTGTGTGTATGTGTGTCTGTGTGAGTGTAGGTGTATGCATACTTGCCTGCGCGCATGTGTGTGTGAGTGTGTTTGTGCGAGTGTGCGTGTGTATATGTATTGGTTCATGTATGGGATGTTTTTTGTTGGGATTCCTGATCTCCGGATAAGGTCCTCTGGTTGTAAGCCTTTAAGTATGTTATTCTATCTATATTATTTGTGCATTGATGTATCAGTGGCGCACCGTGACATCGTCTGTGTGTCCGTACACGTGTGTGCGAGATGTATTTTTCATTTGCTTGTGTATTGTACTGGTGTGGGAGAAGAATACGTTTCTGTGTTTGTGTGTGTGTGTGTGTGTATGCGTGTGTGTGTGTGTGTGTGAGATTGTCAGTGTGTCTGTGTCTGCGTCTGTGTGTGAATGCTGCTTGTTATGACTCCACAGTAGGAGTTCTTACGTGCGCCAGTAGGGCCCCGTGTCTGTCGTCCCTGCTCCTCTAACCGCCTGATAACACCCCCAACAATGGTACCCGGTCGAGGTGTTCAGACGCTCTCCTTTGGACTCGGATGACGCCACAAAATATTCAAGGGTGGTAGTGTTTTGGGGGGGGGGGGGGTGTTGTGTGACCGTGTGCGCGAGCAGGACTGATCCCCGCAGACCCTCGGCTATGAGCATTTCAACCAACCAGCTGTAAATCCTGACTTTTTTGTTGTTGCTGTTGTTGTTGTTGATGTGCTGAGGTTAAATTTCATGGCAGCAGCAGAACCGCTCAGGGCATAGCGAACGGGCGGGGTGAATGCAAACGGTCTTGGCGTTGCAGTCACGGCGCTCCAGAGCACGATTGGATTAGCGCGAGGGTCACCGCCCTAATCTTCCGCAGAACGTGTCGGTATTATGCGTTACAAAATCCTGTCTCTTTTTTTGCCGTTTTTGAATCATCTGTAAGCCGAAGCCGCGTCTGGTAATAGCTATGAAAAACCGAATTTGCAGGACAACAATGTGTAGAGAGCCCTATAGGAAGACTGCGCTAAACAGCGAGCAGCAGGCGTTAAAACCACAATGAAAAAATGTAATATGGCCGACTTGACAGGGCTCCACACTTCCTCCCATTTAGCACAAAACAAGGTAAGACTTTGACAACTAATTGTATTAAAGAAACAACAATAGCGGCGGAATAAAAGAACACAGAGAAAAAGAAAACTGTGGCGGTCAGGATTTCATTGATTAGCTTTTTCTCACAACTCTGTGCTAATCTGAGGAGAAGATGATCGTGTTTGCAATTGATTCTGTGCTCTGCAGAGGTGTGTGTGTGTGTGCAAGTGTGTTTGTGTGTTTACCAAGTTCACTTTTTCTAAAAGGAGCTGATATTTGAGGGTAAAACAACAGGCTATTGGCTATTGGAAGACTTTTGTGTGTCGTGCCAGCTTTCCTTTTTTCGTGCCACATTAGTACTATTGGGTAACAGAAATTGGCGTCATAAAAACGAATATACAAATTATTTAATAAATTGCACACAAAACAGTTAGAAACAACCGAGAACACAATGCATGGGTTGAGAACAAAAACACTATTTTATTCAGGGTTGTCCGGGTTATCGGTTCCGACTTTCAGACACTTTAAGCAAGGAGGGCTGCTAGGAGCCGTGTGACCTGCTACAAGGACACCAACGGGGGCTTGGCTGAGAGATGATGTGGTTTATCGGCTGGACCACACCACTGACCTATCCTAAATACCACCGCTCCCAGGGCTGGGACCATGCTGCACAGTGTGTGTGTGTGTGTGTGTGTGTGTGTGTGTGTGTGTGTGTGTGTGTGTGTGTGTGTGTGTGTGTGTGTGTGTGTGTGTGTGTGTGTGTGTGTGTATGTGTGTGAATGCACGCCTGTGTGTCTCTAAAATGCTGTGTGCTTGAATATTTGCAGGTTTTAGGGGTGTCCTGGACGAAAAGGGTCAGAAAGTCACAAGTTTTTTTTTGAATCCTAAAATGAATTGCACACACACGCGCAAGGATGCATACACACAAATGCTAAGACAGTAGCACACACTCAAAACTACAAACACACACACATATTATGAGCTAGAAAGTTCCATAGGAGCCGGGAAGGCAGTAGCTTACTGTGACGAGTTGCTAATTGAGAGAATTGAGCACGAGTCGCTATCCTCTTTTAACTGTCTCTCTCTCTCTCGCTCTAATAGACAACCAAGACACTATAAGTTGACAGCTTTTACCCATCCTTATGTTACTCACGACATTGTAATCAACATCAGCAGCACAAAGCACATTTCAATGCATATCCAAACCACTTGAGCACAAACTCAAGAAGAAGACTTCAGACATGGATTTTGTTCAAATGCACGATATGACTTTGAATGAAAACGATTAATGAAAAAACACTTCGGAAATGTACTGGTACCTAATGTTTAAACTCAGGGTAGGATAACTTTGGGTTTCTTGACTTTGCGACTTTAGCGAAATAATATATGAATGAATGTATGCATGCATGTATGCCTGTATGTATGTTTGTGTGCATGTATACATGCATGTATGCGTGTTTGCCTGTATGTTTGTACGTACGTGTGTATGTATGTATGCATTCATGTATGCCTGTATGTATGTGCGTGTGTATGCCTGTATGTATGCTTTCTGATTGGATGTTTGACGTTTTCATTTCTTGCGATGTATTCAGACGTCCATTCTAAACACTGCTTGTATAGAGTGTCACACCTGCATGACAGCATATGTTTGTGAGTATTTCTGCATTTGTACGTGTGCATGTATATGCACCTGCCAGAGTGTTTGCATATGGGATCTGTGTAATGGGAATGTATGTGTAAGTGCATGCTTGTGTGTCAGATGATTTTGATCTGTGACAGTATGGCTGTGTGTGCCTGTGTTTGTGAGAGTTTGTGTATATATGTTGGGCAGCTAGTCATTAGTCTAGGCCTGTCTCTGGGAGCTGACTGTCTCATCCATTGCACAATCTGCCTCAAGTCATCCATTCCCCACCTGCCTTACCTGACCACATCCATCTCTGCTCCCCCCAGACACTGCTAATACTGCACCGCAAGCATGTGTGTGTGTGTGTGTGTGTGTGTGTGTGTGTGTGTGTGTGTGTGTGTGTGTGTGTGTGTGTGTGTGTGTGTGTGTGTGTGTCTTTGTTTGTGTACGTGGGAGAGAATTTGTGTTTCTCTGTGTGAGAGTGGATTGACAGATGACTTTCATATTTGTCTTTAAGTGTGCTTGTGAGTGTCTGTGTATGTGTGTGTGTGTGTGTGTGTGTGTGTGTGTGTGTGTGTGTGTGTGTGTGTGTGTGTGTGTGTGTGTGTGTGTGTGTGTTTATTTTCCAGAGAATGTCTGTGCTCATTTGATTGACAGTATGCCAAATGTGAGTAAGCACCACCCTAATGGCCTTTTGTCTATCTCTGCCTCTGTCCATGGGGATAATTTATCTGTCTGAAGGGCCAAAGATTGTGATCCGGCAATCAGAGGTGTTCGTGGGACAAAGATTTGTGAGATCAGAGTCTTTGGTTTAAAGGGTATGAAGAAAAGTTTGCCGTGTTCTCCCTCTTGACTCCAGAGAGCGTGTCTAAAATGTTACTTCACGTTTGATGAGCGTTACAGTGGGATGGAAAGGCCTGGGACCGCTCTGAATAGTAATGTCACCTTAAACACGCTCATCCAACTGTTTGACATGGAGAGAGAAAGAGAGATATAGAATACAGAGAGAGAGTGAAAGAGAGAGAGCAAGAGAGACATAGAATACAGAGAGAGAGAGAGAGAGTGAAAGAGAGACATAGAATACAGAGAGAGAGAGAGAAAAAAGAGATACAGACACAGATATATATACAGTATATATATATATATATATATATATATATATATATACATATATAGAGAGAGAGAGCGAGAGAGAGAGAGAGAGAGAGAGAGAGAGAGAGAGAGAGAGAGAGAGAGAGAGAGAGAGAGAGAGAGAGAGAGAGAGACAAATAGGGACATAGAGAGAGAGAGGTAGAGAGAGAGAAAGAGGGAGAGACATAGAGAGGTAGATAGGTAGAGCCATAGAGAAAGAGAGTGAGTGAGTGACAGAGTGATTGAGAGAGAGAGAGAGAGAGAGAGAGAGAGAGAGAGAGAGAGAGAGAGAGAGAGAGAGAGAGAGAGAGAGAGAGAGAGAGAGAGAGAGAGAGATGGAGACACAGAGAGGTTGTGAGAGCGATAGATAGAGACAAGTGGGGTGAGGTGGTGAAAATTAGTAGGTCTGCTACATTTTGACGCACACACTGTAGTCAGTCAAGATGTCCACACAATTTCTTCCCATACTAATTAGTCGTCTGACACTGAGAGAGAGGGAAACAAATGGAAAATGACATTCAATATCTAAGTGTCCGCGGGAGGATTCCATTTGTTGACATTCATGATGATGGCGGATATTAAAAATCGAACAGTGCTCATCTGCTCCATGCTCTTCTACTACATGCTGGACTCAGAGTCAAACACCACAGGGGACCGAATGCAGGGAACTTAGACAGGGTGAGAGACACAGAGAGAGAGAGAGAGAGAGAGAGAGAGAGAGAGAGAGAGAGAGAGAGAGAGAGAGAGAGAGAGAGAGAGAGAGAGAGAGAGAGAGAGAGAGAGAGAGAGAGAGAGAGAGAGAGAGAGAGAGAGAGAGAGAGAGAGAGAGATAAATGTATGAGAGGGAGCAGTGACAGTGTGGAAGTTTGCAATAGAGAAGTAGCCGTGTCAGTACATATTGATTCAATGGATTGGCTGTATATCTGAACGACTGAAATGATATTGCTTTGCTGTATACACAGAGACAGGGGAAAGGAAGACTCGGAGGGAAGAACAAATTACATGACATGAACAAGAGCGAATGTGGATGGAATAGGAATGGAGCCATGTCGCATGTATCCCTGAAGTTCCTGTAATGAATAAGCAGAGGGGTCTGTGCGTTTGTGTGTGGCTGCATGTGTGTGTGTGTGTGTGTGTGTGTGTGTGTGTGTGTGTGTGTGTGTGTGTGTGTGTGTGTGTGTGTGTGTGTGTGTGTGTGTGTGTGAGTGCATGTTTGTAAAAGGCCCAACTACAACTCAGATGTAATCAGGAAAACCTTGATCAACTCAACATTCCTATGTATTCCACGATTAGGGCTTTACAGGCCCAAGGGTAATACTGCACCTTAACACAACAGTCAAGCTTCCTGCCCTGAACTTGAGAAATTGTATCGGGGGCCGATACTCAATTTGTCAAATTTCTCCATTTCTAGGTCCACGGTTTTACTCAATTATTTCATGAAAGTGTTACACTGAGTTTGTTAAGAGGCTCATCTTTCTCTATCTTGTCTTTATTTCGACATCTGCGTCAATAAGAGAACAAAGAAATGAACCAAAAGTGGTTGTTGAACACTTGGGGCAGGAAGGGGCATGCCCTCACAGCCAAAGTAGGAGGCCTAAAACAAATCAACAGCATTTGACTCGTCCACAAAACTGGCGAAATCAACCCTTCATCACAAACGTCTCCCTGTTGATGTGTTAGTATCTATCTCCAGGAAGCCTTTTACACAAGGAAATTCATCAAACGAGATAATGCAACATTTACACTGCATTTAACAGATTTACAATATCAGTGCCCTAGCAAGCCACAGTCGTTAAGATACAGTAAGTGAGTCATGAATTCTCAATGATCTCTGGGATCTCTGGGATATAAAATAAGAATTGTTATATTTGTTGATGGCTCAAACTGGTTCCACGTGACTTAGCCTAAAAAAATGTGTGCTGAACCATTCAGGACAACAATGACATCTCATGTGTGGAGCTTATTCAAAATAATATTTTGATTCATATTTGACCTCAGCTTTGTTCGCCCACGATACAGTTAACATGGAAAAGAGAATCTATTAATTCAAGGGATAGACAATGATAAATCTCAGAATGACGGATGACTCTGTCCTTTCTGTGGCATTCTGGCATTTATTATGCCAGAATGCGTTATGCAATGTGCACACCACTGGAAACAGAACATTTTCTAAAACATGAGCACAGCTCAGAAAACATAACTCACTTTCTCATCGATGTAGCGGTGTTCACACACAATCAAGCTCAGATGACGGTTGAAAATTAAAAGATGTGTAAATAATAAAGAGCATTTTGGGACCGTTTCTTCTAAGAATAATCCACTAATGGGGCCTGACCGGGCAGTGAAACACAGCATCATCTTTGCCTTTATAATAAGAACAAGCTGCTTTTGACTTCAGTCAATGCTATGCTAGGTTCTCTTTTGTAAACAATCATCCTTTTTTTTCATGACTTACTGCGTTTCTCCTTAGAAGCTACTGTCACTGTGAAGTTTCCTTAATTCTTGTGTTCTGATTGGCTTGAACTCATCATTACTCACTCTTTATTCAACATTGTAACAAGGGTTTTCTGTAAGAAATTGTATGAAACTTGTTTGAGGTTTCAATATATTCTGTTGCCACTGATATCATCATAATTCCGCAACATCCTCTATTCGATCCGACCCTTTTGTGCAGGATCATGTTGGTGTGCCTCAGTGATTTTAATGAACTGGAGACATCGGCATAACCAAATGAATAGTTGTGGTCCCCAGATTGTGTCCACTTAATTCACACTTTGGCAGCTGAAGGAAAGACGGCTACTTATTATGACCCAATGTGATGATCAGAGCATGTGCATGGTCAAGCCTCGGCCTGGTTATATAAACTGTCTGTCTGGAAGCGTCGACAACAGCTATATAGCCGAAAACAGCGGATTAGTACAGGCGGGTGGCCAACACAGAGGGACATAAACATTTATCTAGCGTTCAGACAAGGCCATAGCATCCCAAGTCAGGGAACACTAAATCATCAAGCCGACCAAAGAGTGATTGTGAAGATAAATCGGGCAACATTACACGCAGTGTAGGAGGTGGAATTCAAATTGGAATTTAATGATTTCAAGTAAAGAGCTCTGCTTTGTTTTCTATTGGCCATAGACAAATGCAAGCCTTAATAGGATCAACTCTGTTGAACATTGCCCAAAAAGTGTGCGTTATGCATTCACACATTTGACATCTATTGAGCAGTAGGGAAAGTCACTTAAAAGTGTCTGGATGCAAATCACGCCAAGTAGGAGAGAAATGTCAGCATCATTAAAGGCTCTTAACTGCAGAGTCTAAGCTCCGTGACCTATCCTGGAGGGTGTGTGAACTAAAAACCGATGAAAAATAATCAATTTGTCCCTTTGAATCCAAGTGTCCCTGTAATCGTGTCATGTAAGACATAAACCGTCAATTCTCATAATGTGACTGGAGCCAAGCACTGGGATCTGGAGTAGATAATGCTGGGCCACACTCAAGAAAACAACGCAGTTGATTATTGAATGTGTAAACCTGTACTGCCTGTTATATGTGCGTCTCATTCTCATTGGACGCCATCAGACCACGGAATTTGAAGTCAACAAATCGCATTAAACATATCTCTATGACAAGATATAATAATTAAGTTAAAGATTCGCTATTCACTTTCTGTTTGGCCTTATTAATGTAGGTCTAAGTTCGCCCCAAAGGCTGCGGTTCAAGGGCAATGGGTGAAAACAGTTTGAGAAAGAGTGATCACATGACCAGGTTTGTCCAACCGAATTACACACCAACTCAACATACAAAGAACACAGATACATCCACCAATCGCCACCCGGCTGGAGCAGCGGTGTGCTCCAATCAATGAACAATAAACCAGGGAGAAAGAATATCTATTAAATGATGATATTGCACACTACCAGCTAGCCAGTCAGTCAGCTAGCCAGCCAGCCAAACAGCCATCTAAACCAACAGCCTGCTAGCTAGCTAGCTATACCAATCAGTCAGCTAGCCAGCCAGTCAAACAAACAGCTAAACCAGCCAAACAGCCAGCTATACCAGCCAGCCAGCTAACTACCCAGCTAGCCAGGCAGCCAGCTACGACTGTTCATAAATATAACCAGGCCTGTAAACAAGAAAGCAAAAAGGTTGTGCGCTTACCTTGGCGATCTGGACACACCAGTTGAGCAGCAGCTGGGAGCCGATGTTGTCCTGGTGCTCGTGGACGTAGTCGAGCAGGCAGCCATGGGGCATGAGCTGGGTGACCAGCTGGATGGTGGGGCTCAGACACACCCCCAGCAGACGCACCAGGTGGGGATGCTCCATGCTGGCCATGATCAGGGCCTCCTGGGTGGGGACAGGTGACACACTTAGACAGGGCATGTGGTTGGAGGAGAGCATGGTGGCGGGACACACACACACACACACACACACACACACACACACACACACACACACACACACACACACACACACACACACACACACACACACACACACACACACACACACAGAAGCCCAAGCCACTGGTTCAAACCATTTGACAAAGCTGAGCTAATTATTCTTCATCGGGAGTTACCTTTCATAATGGTCTGATTTCAAAGTGTGAATAAATATTCGACAATATTCGACTATATACATTCATACGGTTTGATGAAGTGAAACGACAGATAACTGTGCTAAGATGATGCAATAATGATATTCAACTATCCACATGACTCTGTTCTACATATCTGCGGATATGAGCATGTGAGATACACATGATGAAAGATTCTGATGCTGCTGCCGTTTGTCTTTAATTAGTGTGCATACCCCATTATTCCTCCTCTATATATATATATATATATATATATATATATATATATATATATATATAGAGAGAGAGAGAGAGAGAGAGAGAGAGAGAGAGAGAGAGAGAGAGAGAGAGAGAGAGAGAGAGAGAGAGAGAGAGAGAGAGAGAGAAAAAGAAAGAGCCAGCAAGAAAGAGAGACAGAGAGCCAGAGAGAGAGCGAGAGAGAGCGAGAGAGAAGGAGAAAAAGAGAGAGCCAGCAAGAGAGACAGCAAGAGAGAGAGAGAGAGAGCGAGAGCGAGAGAGAGAGAAAGAGAGAGAGAGAGAGAGAGAGAGAAGGAGAGAGAGGATTTATTGGGGGGCAATGCATTACAGCGTTTGCATAATGAAAAACGCACTCATCAGCAGGAGATGCATGGTGATGGCGGCAGACACGAGTAATGGTAAATCCCACTGGCATTGAGGGCAACGGAAGAGCCTCCTCCTTCTATGTGTGCATACTGCTACGGGGGCTACCCTGGGACCCACCATGGGGCACGCCCTGTTCCCGCCAAGTTGTTCTGCTTCATCTGGAGCAACGTAGTCGAGATCCCTGCCCCAGTTGATCGGTAGGCATGCCATTGCCCCAGAACAATGATCTAATGTATCCTGAATATCTGATGTCGCTGCTCTACTTGCTATAAAACTGTAAACGTGCAACGGGGAAGTCAATCAGGAATGCATGGAACTCCCGATTATACATATGTGGTGCACAGTAGCTAAAATCGAATTTGTAAAATAAATAGACACATATATATGTAACTATATCTAGATACGGATATAGTTACAAAGGCATCCTTAATAGGATTCCTAAAAGCCTGATCGTTTTTTGGGTAGTTATTAGCCCTTTGTTGTTTAAAATATTTGTTGTATTCCCGTCCTCCCGAATTGAACAACATTGTTGTTAAACATGAATGTTTTCGGAACAGGATATGGATCTTCCTTGGCCATTATTGCCAATCGTTCAGTCTTGTTGCACTTCCATTGAACATTCAATCAGATATATAAGTTGTTCGAACAAGTAATTTAGCGTGCAAAATAAAATACTGAAGACAATGTAGGGGCATGATCGGATGATGGGGACAGCAGTCAAGGCAAATGACATTCTTTAAGAAGTCAACTCCTAACCTCCCGAGAGCAAAGCACTGCTAAACCGTCGGTGACCCTGTCTTTTAC
>NC_044067.1:11853542-11856042 GCF_902167405.1 Gadus morhua | reverse complement strand
TTACTCAATGGGTCCTCCCCTCACGACAGTGCGCCTGGAGCGAGGGGCTTCACGTGGGCGTAATTGGCGAGGGAGAGGGCAGAACTTTTCCGTCTAAATGTGAGACAGTAAGTTTCTCTGGAGCCCTGAGGAATTCCAAAAGAGGGACATCCGTGTCCGTTACATATTTAGAATATTGCTTCCTCAAATTCTACATTGAAAAAAAAGAAGGTTGCTGTTGTGCTCCATCTTGTCATGTTTATATATGAATCTCGCTCCGGGGACCGCTGATAGGGAGACAGAGAACGGAAACGGTGTGACTGTAAACCAGGCTGACGCAAGGATTCATGACCCCCTATCTGCCTGGTTCCACCAGACGTCATCTGAACCGAGGCTAAGTTGTAAAGTGCATGAGGAACCTAAGGGGGAGCTGTCCACACAGAAGGCTGCCGGTGACACTGCAGTGGAGCTGTCCACTCTTCCACTGTACGACATGGTGCTGAAACGGTCTAATGCAAACCCAATAGAGATACTGTAGGAAGAAATACCATTATGAGCCACTGCTAGCCTATTGTGTCTTGTTATAAAGATGTGATGGTGGAATTGAGTTAAGTTTGTTCCCTGGCTGGGAAAACACTATATAGATGACTAGATTACATGTAACGCTGTTTTTATTGCGTGACATTTTGGTACGGTGAGAGAGAGAGAGGGCTGGATTTCTTGGTGATAAAGATGAGACAGCAGTCTCTGTGAAGGGGACTTTTCTGAACTCCAACATTTCCTTCTCATCTACTTCCCCGCCCGTTTGGAGCACCGTCGAGCACATAGTTTGCTGAGTTGTACGTACAAGTCATTACAAGTTTCCAGGTTTAGACAAATGGTGGATATTTGATCTGCCATGTGTTACTAGAACCTAGAAGCCTAGAGA
The DNA here is from genome assembly GCF_902167405.1 of Gadus morhua. Taxonomy (NCBI): domain Eukaryota; kingdom Metazoa; phylum Chordata; class Actinopteri; order Gadiformes; family Gadidae; genus Gadus; species Gadus morhua. The sequence goes on along the minus strand of NC_044067.1, from coordinate 11,855,135 downwards.
GCAGAGATGCAGAGCACATATAATAGCCCGGGTATTAGAGTGGGGGGGAAAGTTACGATAACTCTTCTCAAGTATAGCGCAGGGAAGAGCCCTTAACCACTGGCAAAGTGTTCTCAAGGGGAAGAGTGCAGCCATTCCACTCTGTCTTTCTGAAGCTATAGGAGGCTGAGGGCTTTAAAGTTTGGCTCCACTTCATGTATGTAACCTCCTCCACTTCCCTCTCATGCCCCTTCTTTTCCTTCCCTGTATGGTATGAAGTGTACTCGTGAGTGTACACTTTTTTTTTTGGAGTGTACACTCCAAACAAACACACACACCAACACACACACATACATATGCAATCATGCACGCATCAACATAAACACACGCACACACAGACACACACACACACACATATATGCATGCACACAACCACACAGACACACACACACACACACGCACACACACATGCTTTCTCAGACCTGCACACACACACAGACACACACACACACACACACACACACACACACATACATGCATGCACACAACCACACACACAGAAACACACATAAACACAAAGATTTCTCTAAAACATTCACAGAAAATGTCTATTTCAGACACACACATACACACACACATATACACACACACACAAAAACACAGCCATGCTCACTTCGGTTTCCAGGAAGCGACGGAGCGCCCGTTTCTTCTTGATGCTCTTCCGACGCACGGACACGGCCACGGTCAGCCCCACGATGACCACCACGAACAGCCCCCCGATCACCCCGGCTGCGATCAGCGGTGTCCTGGAGGGGGGAGGGGGAGAGAGGAACACAAGGTCAGGCAATATTGTAGAGTGCTTTGGATAAAAGTGCTATATAAATGCAGTCCATTTAACCACGGTCGAAGCTTCTGTATTTGTATCATCGTGTTTGTTTTTTGCGTCGTCCCCGTTTTGAATCCTCTCACCTTTGCGTCATGTTGTTTGTCTCCCATCCCTCTTTTGTTATGTTGTGTATCTTACTATCAATATTATGTTGAATATATATATATATATATATATATATATATGTGAATATATATTACGCTACTTTTATTGACCCGGGTCGATCCTGCGTGTGTGCTGACGGGAGAACACACAGATGAGATGGATATTAGTGCGACAGAAAGGAAGAGAAAGAGGAGGAGGAGGACATTTAATTTAACAGAAAAGCTGGCGGGAAAGAGCCGGCCATGTTAATGTGTAGTCGTTAACCCGGCAATCAGTTCGTAAAAAAACCCCCAATACATAACATATGGAAGGATATCCCTACTAGTGTAGGGGCAGGGTACTATGTTCCCCTTGGTCATCTCACTGAATATCACTGATTTGCAAACAAGAATCCTTACCCCCCAGGAGAAAGTAAATTCCCTTCCGTATATATAGGGAAAACGTAATTTGGAAGAGGCAACTCCCAGGTCTATTTAAATCCCAGGGAGGGGGGAGGTGGGGCACTGCAAGCCCCCCCGCCTGTATATCATTGCATCACACACTAAACTAGGAGCACCATTAAATACAGCCTTAATCGCTTTTTCACTCACTGACTCTCACACATGCATTCTAAGGTCTTTGCG
>NC_044067.1:11846042-11848542 GCF_902167405.1 Gadus morhua | reverse complement strand
TACTATCCGTGAGCCTCTCCTCATATATCTGTGGGGGACCGGTGAGATATGCAGTTAAACCACAGGCGTCCGCCATTCGCCTCCAACAGAAAAAAGAATACAATAAAAAATCTCTCTGTGACAGTAATCGTGCAGAAACATGGGGTGTAGTTAGTAGTCAGAAAAGGAAATAGGAAAAATAAACCGTTTCTGGCCACTCTCGATGTGATTCATATCTAATGCTCTTATTACGATGGGATATTAGTGTTATTCGTCGAATTATGTAAATTATGCTACGGAATCTGAACATTTGAAACCGTACTTAACACCTACCTATTTACCCTCTCCTTCTCCTCCTCGGAGTGTCCCGTGGCCCTCATTAAAGCTCAATCGCCCTATTAGCCGTCACTAGCCTACCCCCGGTGCCGATAGAATAGAGGTTCCCTACATGTTCTTCCTCCACCTAGCCCCATCTAACACTACTACCGACTCTCTTTCAGTGTGTTGCTCTGACTGTGACTGATTGGCTAGGATAACTTGACAGCTACTAGCCATATCACTGGCCAGCACCCCATCACCATGGACTACATGCTTGTACTCAAAGGAAAACACTTAAAATGCTACATAAAACTAAGGGGAAATCAAAAACAAAAATACTTGCAATACCACCCTGTATGTCAATTATGGCTCCCATTGTACTCATCCAACTCTACTCATTCTTGCTCTTGGGGGGGGGGGTGGGGAGGGGAGAGAGGAAAGAGGGGGAGGGTTGGTCAAGGCTTAAGGGCTCTTTATGGTTCCACGTTCCCGCAACGCAATGACCACGCAGACGCTTCAACGCAGTCGTGAACGTTTATGGTTCTGCGTCGGGTTTCAGTGAGCGGACCAATCACAGCCCTTGCTGCTGCGTCGCCTCGACGGAAGGTTACGATCTTTGGGAGGCGCACGCCCGGCCCTTGCGTTGGACGCAAGGAGGGTCCGCAAAGACGTAAGGGGTCCGTAACCCCCTTGCGTTGCGTGAACGTGAAACCATAATGAGCCCTTTAGGTGGCGTCCTAAATATGACCCTTTGAGACTGCAACCCCAATTAAGGGCTGTACAAAATCAAATAGACTTGACTGGAAGGATCAGTTTGGATCAGAGAGCAAAGTGTTAATACAGCAGATCCCATGCATCGAGGGAGGAACAGTGATCGAGCGATAAGACGGCCAATCCCTGAATGGCTTTGGGGGGGCTGTACGGCACGGTCAAAGCATGTCTCACAGGTTACGCTCCTACTCGATCGACTGCCAGCATGCTGTGATCTCCTCCGTTTCTCCCCTTACGGAGGGCATTAGCCGTAGCCATTAAATCCCCGGTTGTGTAAGGTGTAATGCAATTGCAAGGGTCTCTGTAGCAATAACATGATTGTTGTAATCCATTTGTGACCGACCCCCTCCCCCCCTCCCAGCAGCCCCCAGCGGCTTCAGCTCTGCATTCCCCCTGCGCTACTGTGAGCCAATAACCTGGAAGCTGTAGCAAACCAATAACATACAGGTGCACATTACCAAGACATCGTATTAGCCACAGACACCAGCACGTGTCGACGTGTACTCACGCATTCTAAGGCACGCAAGCACGCACGCATGCACGCAGGCACACAAACAAAAATATACACACACAAACAAACACATATGCAGGAAGCTGGAGCAAACCAATATCGAACACATTACTAACACATCACACGTGCAGACACAGACACCACAGACACACTTGCAGACACACACACAGACATGTGCCGCACATGCACTCATTTGGACATCTTTATATGAAAAGATTAATAAAAGACACATATTCTATGCACATATTGAGGATATGTGCATAAACACAATATGTAATGTTTGGTTTAACTTTTTTTCTTTTTACAAAAATAGATTTTAGGCGGATTATTTTTTAAACCATTAGTCTTGGTCAAACTGTGTTAACAGTTTGACTAATGGTTTATTGTGAAAGCAGTTTTATGCCCAATAAAACCGCAGTAGTGGCATCTGCATAGACTGTTGTGCTTTTCTATTAATAAATCTGACTTATGAACCAAAAAGGTCTACCTAATAGACTTGAAATGTTCATCCGAAAATATGATGAGCTGAACAAACTGCCGCAAATTGATTTGACTTAACATTTGGAATGCCACTTCCGGCAAGAGGCACATCAAATGATTTGATGGGGGTCGAATTATTAAAGTGCACTTCATAATATAGGAGTGCTGGCTAGAATAGGAAAAACTAAATGGATGGGGTCTGGGAAGTTATTTTGTGTGATGCTCTATGGCTGGATGCTGTAAGTCTTATACTCTGGCAAAATGGCAAAAATCTATTCTTGCTTTTGCCCTTTAAGGTTGCAAATTCTCAGGTATACTGAGAGTGGGCCGTGTTCACTTCATAACCCTCCCTTTCTATAAAGTCTGAACCAAAGTCTGTGAAGTCCTGAAATGGCTGCTTCTGTGAAGAACTTTTTGGGTTGGGTCAATGTTGTTCCCAGT
>NC_044067.1:11828542-11841042 GCF_902167405.1 Gadus morhua | reverse complement strand
TTTGGTGGGGGCGGGGGGGGTGGTGTGGGGGTCGGTGTGCAGGTGGACAGGTAGGCAGGGCGTGGCCCCGTGCGCAAGCAGAGACTGTGACACGCAGTGACACGCCTAGCCCCCCTGCCCCAATCAGAAGCCACCTCCTCCTCCTCTTCCTCCTCCTCCTCCTCTGCCTCCGCCTCCTCCTCCTCCTCTTCCTCCAACTCCTCTTCCTTTTCCTCATCCTCCAGAGATGCCAGTGCATTACAGATTCAGGTTAACTCTTCTCATTAAATATGATCTGAGTTCATGAAATACCATGCAATAATGTCCCAGGCTTGGAGCATCATATTCTTTCAACTCAAGTTGCATTCGGATTGAAGTGCCGCTTCTGTCCATGCATCGTTTGAACAAGATGGTAGAAAATTCTGGAACTTCTTGCATCTACATGTTGTGCCGCAATGTTTACACCATATTGTTAAATCTTTGTTCTTTTTTTTTTCAGGTACTTTCTGCTGTGAGCCAGGGATTTCCCATCGGAGATGAACAAAGTCATATTGTATTCATCAATTTCAATGGGTTTGGTGCGCACAACTCACCCTTCATACAGGTTGCATGTCTCCACACAGGTCCGTCCCCGGCTGAAGAACCTGCAGGTCAGGCACTGGTCCGGTCCGGAACCCCAGCAACCAGCGTCCGAGCACAGGGGGTCGCACACCATGCGATGCTTAGCTGCACACACACACACACACACACACACACACACACACACACACACACACACACACACACACACACACACACACACACACACACACACACACACACACACACACACACACAATCAACCCCCCCCCACACACACAAACACAGAAATAAAGCATACATAATTATAATGTATACGATTTAATACTGTATTCATAATTTTTTTTAATTCAATGCACATCTTCGCTCCCAAGACGGATGTTTATGATTGGTTTCTAAACCACCTGGAAAAAAAGATGAACAAAAAAGCCTTGAGTTCCATCAAGGACGGGGCTGTCCCTGAGCTTGAATAATAATGTTCCTCAAACCCCCTCATCCAACATATTTTTTGTGACCTGCCAATCATCCTTGAGATGGAAATCCTTGAGTGCACCACATGAGCACACAGGGTCCCTTTTCCTATGTCCTCATCAATTGTTGAAGCTTTAGTGTTTTGTGTTTCTTGTATAATTCATACGTATGTATAATGTACAATAAGTATGAATTGACATATTTCTCAGTATTTTGTCGGCGTGAGCAAAAAGTTTAGACTACATGGCAGGAGGCAAATGGTAACACATATATACCGTATATACTGAGTAAATGACTAAGACAGGGAGTGACTGAGTCAGGTGAGTGAGTAAAGGAGTGAGTGTGTGTGTGTGTGTGTGTGTCTGTGTGTGTGTGTGTGTGTGTGTGTGTGTGTGTGTGTGTGTGTGCGCATGCGTGCGTGCGTGTGTGCGTGTGTGTGCACGCATGCATGCACGTGTTTTACCAGCTGTGCAACGTCTTTGCAAAGAACTGCTGAGCAGACAGTGACGAAGCAGCCATTGATGCCCGATGCAGCACCTTGCAGGTGTCACACAGACTCACAACATGGTTTGAAATGCAGACTCTGGTATCAGATGAGAGGAGGTGGATGGGGGAAGGCATGGCAAAGATTTAAATAAAAATCAACCTAGAAAACTTCATCATTACTAATCATGACATCGTTCAGCTTTAAAAGTCCACCCTGGTGCTTGATATTCTCCTGAGAGTCGATTATGGTCGCGTGTATGCCGGCCACGCTGTTCCTTCACTCTCATTAGGGCGCTCCCAGTGTGTTCAGTGCCCGGGATGGCAGGATTTAGAATTTTCTTTCACTTTTCTTTCTTTCTCACTATTTCCTTCTTTCTCTCTTTTTCTTTATTTTCGACAGGCTGCGGTCTGGGCGAGCATTTTAAGTAGCTAAAGTGAAAATGTTAGGGTAACGCAGTACATAATACTGCTGATAGCGCTGGGGATATTTATCATCCGTTGAGCATCTGAAATCATCTTTCCTTCGCTGGCACATTTTCCTCAGGTGAAAAGAAAAAGTTAACTGCATCGTGGCCTAGTTTTCCGTGTCTGGATGTTCTCTTCTCCTCTTTTAGCTCTGCTGTCTCACAGACTAAAGCATGATTAAAGGTTTGAAGCTCATTTACTGGTTGACTTTGTACGTTTTTTGCATGTTCACGTGGGATTACGTTTCGTGTTTAGTTTTCTCCAATACTGACACTCAATAACTAAAGAAATCCAACAAATCATCCTCTCCTCATCAGTTTTCCTCAAAGAAGGAGTACAGAGCCAGTGAAGCATGGCCATTGTGTAGCATTATTAAATGTAAAACACAAAAATTTGAAGAATTGGACTGAGTTCAGATTATACAAACTAAATATAAAAGAACATACATTTAGTTGGTATGGAACTGTGGATGGCCAATCCCATCTCTTCCTAGGGATAATTTCCAAAATGAGATAGGAAGCTACACCGACAGCAACACTGAATCCCATATGTGCATTCCTGAGGAACTGTTGGAGCTCGGCTGGAGAATACTCTGCTTCCTATGAGACCAGAGACGCGCGCGTGTTGCGCTGTTCACGGGGGACACAGACGCACTCTGTTTGCTTTCCAGGTGCTCCCTCTGAGTCATAGCGCCGCTGGTGAGGCAGCTGCTCAGAGACCCGAGGAGAAAGAGAGAAGAAGAACAGGGGGAACACGGCAAAGCATCAGGGATGGATACTCCTCCACCAACTGCTCGGGGGATTGGGGAGGATCGAGGAGATAAAAAAACGCGATGCAGCAGACGTCTCATGTCTGTGACCTGGGCACCGCGGTGCTTGGCCAAGCGAGCGCCCCAACTCTCTCCTCCTCTCATCCTCTCAGCCTCACGTCCCTTCGGGCTGAAGGCGAAGGAGACGTGGAAGAGAGTGCTGATGACTTGTGCTGCTGGGCCCGCCAGGCACACACCTTGGTGCCTGGTATACCCAGCACCAAAAAAAATATAACAGCAGCGCTACAGAACAGAACTCGCTGGTAGGGAGGAGAGCGAGGGGAGGGGAGAACAAAGGTGGGAAAGGGGGCAGAGATAAGGAAGAGAGGAAGAAAGAAAGAAATAGAGAAAGAAAGTATGAAAGAGAGAAAGAGAGAAGGGGGATAGAGAAAGACAGACAGAATGACAACGAGAGAAAAAGAGAGAGAAAGATTGATCTCTTGGATCTTTTCAGATAAAGGATCAAAAAGTTGGCTGTGTGTGTGTGTGTGTGTGTGTGTGTGTGTGTGTGTGTGTGTGTGTGTGTGTGTGTGTGTGTGTGTGTGTGTGTGTGTGTGTGTGTGTGTGTGTGTGTGTGTGTGTGAGAGAGAGAGAGAGAGTGTGTATTTGGTGTAGCTTCAGTCACTTTGCCACTGCTCTATCAAAGGAGTCATTGAGAGCGGAGCGATGTGGTCCATTGGAAAGACTAATGAGTGTATAGGGGCAGCTGGGGGAAATGATCCGTCCCCACCTTTGGCCGAGGCAGGGGTCCGGCAGACCAGGGCCAAACACTAAGCACCCCAGATCGCAGCCACCCCACCAGGCTCATTTCAATACATGATGAGCATGGTCAGTCACCCACATAAGGGAGCACACGCACCAGTATGCAAATGAATGCAGGCACAGACTGAGCTTGGATACTGACACACGCGTCTGCATGACGCAGGCACACATGTACACGCACATACGCATTTAAGCACACACACACACACTAGCTGCTCCCTAGTGCCATGTCCTTTGTTTCCAGCAGGGGGGTAGTGAGCCTGCACTTTTCTTGTTTCAAGGATTCCACAAGGCTCAAACACAACGCACTCACACACACATGCACCATGCAGAACCCGAAGACACACACTGGCAAAACACGTGTTGCATATCAGACACGAGCCATGCCCATGGTCGAGGACAATGCGTGTAACCTTAGGGATTCAGAAGCACCTTGAGTCTTATCTGAAAAAAAAAAGGAAAGCTGCTTCTAATATATAATAGAACTGAGGCCTGAGGCCTGAACACAAAAGGAGTTGGACAGGGCTTTGCATCTAATGACAACAACATCCAGGCCAAACTGTTTCAGTCAAACTAAATGTTGATCTTAACTCTGAAAAAAAACTGCCCAGCTAATTATTTCCATTGCATATTTATTTTTATAAGCAGCCTTTAATATATACCATTGAATATACATGTGTAGGTAATTAAGGAACTGACGGTGAGGCATTTTGCACCCGAATGCAGCCAAGAGGGTCGATTGGGAATAGCCGGGGTGCGCCCCAGGAAAGCGCCTGAGCTGGAGTATGTTCCAGCTACCGAGAGAACGTTGATTGGTTTTAGCCCAGTGACCCTCATAATCCTCTGCAAAGAGGACCCCCTGCAGATGTCCTATCGAGCAGGAACTTGAGCTGAGGCCGCTGCCATTCACATGATCTTTTATCGCTGCTAGCATCTCACTTTAAAGGCGCACCCCACACGGCCGCACAGTATGCTCCGGCATACAGGCCGTTCACACAAATTCGGCCTGGATTTTAAAATGACGCTGAGGAGCGAATGACGAATGAGTCTGAATAGGTCAATGCTACTTATAAACCTATTGTTAACCCACCCGCTGCACCCCCTTGGTGCCAATGACTCCATCTACAACTGGCAATTTCTGTGTGTTCTTGGCAATCAGATGTCACAATCAGATATCACTTCAACGCAATTTCATCTTTCAACCTATTTCAATTCCAACTGGCATTGGAGTGCGGCTCAAGTATTCAGATTCATATTGGATATTGCTCTCTGGGATTATAGAATTTGATAGAATGCTAATCTAGCGTGTCAGTTCCCCGTTGGGGGGAAACTCCCACTGTTTTTAAAAGACTTTAAAAACAGTTTGAACATCTGAGGATTGCAGGCCCTTGCGAAATCCCTTTATTGTTTAAAATCGCCCTAATGGTGAGGTACCTGGAGATTAGCCGCTCATGTCCCTCTCTTATGCCCCTACGCTCCGCATGAACCATGTATCAGCACACATCGTGCTAAAGAGTCTCGTTGATGCCATAGCAGATAACTGGGAACATAACTCCATTGGTCGTTCTAACTACTTTCCAATGACATATCGGATGTTTGGAATTAGCCAAGTAGCCTACTGACACGTGAGTCCTTATACAAAGTGATACTTTTTCGTTTCATTGCGTTTGCGCTAACAGAGCTAAGGGCCATGTATGGTGGCACTTGGCACACCGTCGGATACGAAGGACCAGTCGTTCCACAGCTGTCCTTTCTGCTGCTGCATGTTGATTTTACAGATGTTGATGAATAAAGCTAAATGTATGCTCAGGCCAACGCGCTTAAATCTGAATAGGACGATGCTGAAGGAAGACGCTTCCATTTCCCGGCCTTAAAGATGCAAATAAGAAGGCTATTCTGGAGTTCATCCCATCACAAATGCGCCTTGGGTGCATTTACACCTGGCTTCTTATGCATTTTCATATCCAACTGCCCTATACGCATGTTAATGGCAGGTATAAATGTGGTCTATGATAATATATTTAGTGCTCAGAAATGGCTGTACCATTTTGGAATGTGTTTGCTCTTTCCCTCTGGCCAGGGTTGGAAAACGCAGATTCTTCTGCAATTGTACGTGTGAGAGAGAGAGAGAGAGAGAGAGAGAGAGAGAGAGAGAGAGAGAGAGAGAGAGAGAGAGAGAGAGAGAGACAGAGAGAGTGAGAGAGTGAGAGAGAGGGAGAGAGAGACAGAGACAGACAGAGATAGAGACGAGAGACAGAGAAGAAAGACAGAGACGTGAGACAGTGACGAGAGACGAAGAGAGAGAGAGAGAGAGAGAGAGAGGGAGACAGAGAGAGAGAGAGAGAGAGAGAGAGAGAGAGAGAGAGAGAGAGAGAGAGAGAGAGAGAGAGAGAGAGAGAGAGAGAGAGAGATAGTGAGAGAGAGAGAGAGAGAGAGAGAGAGAGAGAGAGAGAGAGAGCGAGAGAGAGGGAGAGAGACAGAAACAGAGACAGACAGAGATAGAGACGAGAGACAGAGAAGAAAGACAGAGACGAGAGACAGTGACGAGAGACGAAGAGAGAGAGAGAGAGAGAGAGAGAGAGAGAGAGAGAGAGAGAGAGAGAGAGAGAGAGAGAGAGAGAGAGAGAGGCACTGAGGATTTGCCTGAGGGAGAGGGCCCCGAGATGAGGGGCCAACTCAATAATGCAAATATTCGCTGGTTAATGATCATAATACATAAATTAATAATGTGTGAGCAGTTGTGTCAGCCATTTTAAGAACTCCTAGTTATTTTCCTAGTTTCTGTAGAGCTCAACTTTAAAAACATTGTCTCTTTTAATTAATGTATGTGTCCTTTTGGGATATAAAATGTGACAGAATCTGCAGTGCATAAAATCCTTTTCACACTCTCTCAAACGCATGCATGATATGCATGCATTTTTGTTAAGCCATACAATTGACTTTTAACATTGCTTTAATGTATGTAGACAATGTTATAGAGTATGTTTGTTTAACAAATTGATCAAGTTGAAACTATCGAAAGAAGGAAGATAGGGTCAAGTAAGCTTTGCTTAAAAACCACAGCATGCACACAACCTATCTTATTAGTCAAGCGTATAATTATCAACAATATCAATATAAAATATATGAACACCATTAGATTATTAACTTGACCATTTTAATTCTTGTTAATCTTGTGATCCATTCGTTTTTTCAGTTGTGTTTATTTTTCTTTTCTCTAATCATGTATCTTGGTGTTCATGACTTTCACACCTCCACATTGAATAAACACAATGTGGATTTAAATGCACCTAAGTATTAGAACACATTTCCTGAAACGTTCGAAGAGCGCTAGGAATGTACTGCTGTATTTTGAGAATGTATGTTGACTTAAAAGCTTCATACTACTTGCCTATTTCGACTATTTAATTTATCTGTTCAATGTGAACTGTTGTTTACTTCTACCAGAGTATATTTGCCATTCGTATTGGCGACATCTTGCTTTGTTTAACAGCTCAGCAAAATAAAAAAGAAGTGGCATGCCTGAGGCTAAAGTTGGTGTACATTTTTGAGCGAAATAGAATGGGAAAATTATAAGTACTTTGCTGAGGAAGGAAAGGAATTGGGGTCTGGGGTCACACCAAACGGCAAGGGCCAATATGGGAATAATTTTAAGATGAGCAGACTCAGAATCTGCAGCTCCCGCGGTACTGACGCGTACGGTGTGTGTGAGTGAAAGACGCTAATATTCTATACACGATCAAAGATTGTAAATATAACTACCTAATGAAACGTGTCTTGACTCCCATTCACTGTTGCCACTGTACCGGTTTGTGGTCGCTGAAGGCCCCACAAGGTTTCGCACACAAAATGTTTGTAACATTTATAATAATAATTTAATAATTTTAGCTACTTTGTTAGAAAAACATCCGGAAGAACATCCTTTTTGAGCCCCATCAACGTTTTGAAGCTTGCCTGAGTGCTCATCATTTAGGAGAATGTGAACCTATGTTTAACATAATTTCAATCCATCCTTGTCATGCAATACTTTGTATAAAGAGCAGGCTTGGGAGTGGAGAATGAAGTGGCCAGCCATTTTGGCAGCTGTTTGTCTAATATATATAATATATATACTCTTTGAACAACTTTAAATATTTGGTCAACTTATAGCGGAGAAATACAGTTACTTTGAAGCTAAATGCATCTGCTCCACTTTGAAGTGACTTATTTTTGTTTAAGAAAGTTCTAGAAGCCTATGGCCTTTGAAATGCATCCCAAACCCTCTGATGAATTCCTGAGAGTGTTGGTCCTTGGTCTGGTGTTTTTTAGTCCCTGTGACCACGTCGTCACACACTTCCTATATGCAGACTAATTGCACCGGGAATACATTAAATTAAGATGAATCCTCTGAGAATTCAGACTTTATTCCCCTTGCATAAGCACACAATTATTCACTATCTTTTTATGTAAGTTCAAGGCAAACTCTCCTTTCAAAGTCTCTTCTGCTACATAGATACACTACTGTTTATGTATCTTCAAGGTATGGAGGGTAACAATGTAAAGGATAATTAACATAAAGGGAAAACAAAACCAAAAGGACCTTTTTATGTTGTTGTGGGGATTTTGTGTTATTCCTTATCACAATAACTTTATGACGTGATTAGGCATGTCTAATGGCGCTCGTGTTTGTGTGCCCGCGTGCGTTTAGGTCTGTGCATTTGTGCCTTTGTGTGTGTGTCTGTGTGTGTGTGATCGTGTGTATGTGTGTTTGAGCGTGCACGCCTGCGTGCATGCATGCGTGCGTGCGTGCGTGCATGTGGGTGCGTATGTATGTGTGTGTGTGTGTGTGTGTGTGTGTGCGTCTGTGCGCGGCGGCTACGAGACGGTTACGGTGCGTGCGGACTCACTGCACTCGTGCGGGCTGCGGTTGTTGCGGATGAGGAACTTCTGGTTGGGGGCGCGGAACAGGCTGGTCCAGTTGACGGTGTCGTAGTAGCAGAGCCGGCTGTTCTCGGCGATGTGGACGTTCCCGGCGCTGATCTCGTCCAGGGACTGGAGCTGCAGGGACGAGATGCCCTGTTGCTTCAACACCAGGAGGGAGATGCCACTGAAGAGAAGGGACCACATGGCGGAGTTAGGGAGAGGTGTGGCGAATGTAGCAAAATCCTTGCAGTCATTTTGCTTAAGTTCTGTTCCAATATAAAGATGCTCACAAGATATTAAATGCCCAAAACTCTAGTTATTTCCAGGAACGCAAGAATACTGAAATGGGGATACTTTGTAGGGCTTGGCTGGGTCATGCTGCTTTCCCTGTTTGATCAGGGGGGGGGGGGGGGGGGGGGGGGGGGGGGGAATTTAGGGTGCATTCATCAAAAAAAACGTATACATACACTCTCAATGGTATTTTGCAATCATGAATACAGATCTCAGGCTCGATATTTGTCGTCATGAATTCAGTTCTTAGGCTACATCTTTGCAGTCATGAATAAAAATGTTGTGCTAGGCCATAGTTACATTCTTACAATACCAAACTTGCTACTTGTAAGCAAGTTCTTCTAATAGGTGCCCGTTGGGGGAAGTGACAAGATTGAGGGAGGAACGTCATAAGAAAACATTTGGTGAGAAGCAAGTAAAGAAACGGTGTGCTCCGTTGTGCTAACTTGGGTTCGGACACTTTTCCTCCCCTCCTCCTTTGCGGCTTTAGGAATTGTGTTTCTTGAGCACCGCTCAGCTCAGGTTTTTAGATTTTGTTGCTGTTGTTGCAGCCTCTTGAATCCAGACATGTGCCGGTGAACATAAACCAAACACACGCATGCATGCGCACACCACTACTTTAGTTTGATAGCACAAGGGATGCAATACCTACATTTTAACTGGAGGTTACCCTTTTAAGTGGAGATTTTTCTTATATTCATTTATTAGTCCAAGTTAAAAGGGTCATTTGACCAAAATTCTCACAAACAAACAATAAACAATAAATAACATTTTAGCTGCCAAATAGGGAGTGTACAAAGCATACACACTAACATACACACAAACACTCCTAAGGTTTATTATGTCTTTAGGTTGGAAGCAAATGGTCATAAAGGTACCTATAAAGAGCTCGCCCACCGATGGTCACAAGGTTGGAGAAGACACTTAAGTCTGTCATGTTGTCAGGCCAAGACTGGATGTTCAGAAACCCTGGGTGAACAAAGAGAGAGAGAGAGAGACACACACACACACACACACACACACACACACACACACACACACACACACACACACACACACACACACACACACACACACACACGTTATCGTGACATGGTCTTTATTAAAGCATCCTTGATTAGACGAGAATAATAAAAAGCAGTAGTGGAAATAGACATCCCATCAAAAGTAATTACACCATGTTCCAGCAGCACAAGCACTCAAACACATCACATCAAACTTTCAAGGCATGGAATTCTTGCCTGGCAGATTAAGACATATATTCTCTTCTCCTTCAGCTCCCTATCAATCGTTGTCAGCACCTTCCTTGAAAATAGAATACTATAAATACAGATGTGTTCAATTTGCTATGTCGAAAATGCGACCGCCTTTGCAATTAACGCGAGAACGTGTAGGATCTTTACATTTATAAATTGCTCTTCATTTCCAGTATGTAAACTCAACAGGTTGTGATTTAACCTAAAACATGAGACCTTCCCTGACTTTCTCCGAAGTGTAGAACAGCCTCGGCTGGTTTCTATTCTATTTTAACCGGGAGGGTTTTGCCGGGGGAAAAGGAAGGAAGTTACGTCAAAGCGTGGATAATGGCATGCGAGCTGGAGCGAGCAGTGGAGGAAAATGAGAGCTGGACCTAGAGGTGGAGCTGGACTTTTTAAAGCTTCACCTTTAACTAGTCCAATTAAAACGATTTTCGAGCGTTCTGATTGACTTGAATTTTTTTTTTTTATTATTTGCCAATCAGGGGCCGTATTCACAAAGCATTTTATCTTACCGCTAGGAGTGCTCCTAACTCGCGCTAAAACATTTTACATAGGAGTTTTTTCTTAAAAGCTATTCACAAAGCCGCTGAGACCTACTCTTACTAAGGATAAATCACAACGAGTGAACTAAGAGTGACGCGCCGTTGCTATGGATTACGTCAATTCTCGTGCACGAGTTTAGAAGCGGTCAGTTCGGTGATTGGTTGTTCAAACGAGCCCACTGAATCACCGAAAAACAAGGAAATAGCCTAGGCTAGAAATGAATTCCTATTAAGTAGTTATAGTGCAGTTAGCAGAATACACGCATGATGACAATTTTGTGCATACCACGATAATGACGTTGTAGCCTGCACGTTCAAGAGAGAGAGAAAGCAAACAATAAAAATACGTAAAATTTAAAAGAAAATAAATGTTATGAACTACCTAACTGTTGACTGATTTGTGCCAAGGTGTTTACCTAAAATGTGTTTTCAAAGTGATCCCTAAATGCCTGTCCACTCGGTACCACGCGGCCAAATTCCTTGTCATGTTGGTCGCCATCATCATCATCATCATCATCATCATCGTCTGGCTGTGGAATGTTCCTCCGCTTGCAGAGGTTGTGTAGAATGGCACATACAGTGATTACTGTGTTTGCCCTCTCTGGGGTGAGGCGTATTTCGCCGTGGAGGACATGAAACCGACGTTTCATCTGCCCAATTCCTCTCTCCACAACATTAAAGTATAACATGTAAGTGATTACGTCTTGCATGGATAGTCACTGTCACCCAGCAAGTTACACCTGGTACATCTCAAAAAGCTGCCTCAGACCGCACACCATTAAAATGCGCGAATCATGGGTAGCTGAAGCTCCAGGCCACTTTGCATCAACATCCAGCAGGCTATGTTAAAATTTGCATCAAAAACAACCTGCGTGTTGATGGAATGCACTTTCTTCCTATTGACGAACACGTCCTCGTCTTTTGATGGCGCAATTATTTTTATGTGCGTCCCGTCAATAGCACCGACCACACCGGGCATACCTGCAAGTGCCATGAAGTTGGCTTTGATCCTGTGTAATTGTTGAATGTCCAAAGGAAAGTTTATGGCACGGCTGACTGATGGTTGCGATATTTTTAAATCGTCGGCATTGCAAAGTTGCATTTCCCCTGTTGCTAAATAACGTAGTGTGGCCAAACATTTTATTTCGGGACTAATCTGATTATTTCTGTTAGTCGGGGATGTTAATGCATCGCGCACTACTCCACAACAAGTTTAATACCCTAACATTTCGTCTCGCAGGCATTTTACGATTCTTTGTGAATAGGTCTTACTGAGTTAGGCGTCCTCTTGAGGACTTTTAAGCTCTCCTAGACTTAGGTGCTACTTTTAGGCCTAAAATACTTTGTGAATTGCTCTAAGTGAAAAAAGTTAGGAGTCCTAAATTTAAGAGTGACACGCCCATTATTTTTAGGAGTTTCTCCTAAATTCGCCAGTTAGGACCTACTTTTAGCCCTAAGATCCTTTGTGAATATGGCCCCAGATCCCTAACATTTTCGCCAATCAGATTCCTCGAAGAAATTCAATTTATTCATCAGACCAGTAATTGCTGAATCGTACACATAGTACCTTTAAAGCTAATGATTCAGGTAATAATCTGAATATCCACTGCATGATGCATTGCAATAGGTGTCCGGTCGCATGACGTCGAAACAGTGCTTTTCCCTTTGTCTCGCCACCTCATTTACACGTCGTCATATATTATGTGTTGAGATTAACGGCTATACAAATAAAATTGCCTTGACTATTGAGTGAGGATTAGTGTTTGCAATTATGTACCATTCCAATTTAATCAACCTTTTCCCCTGTCTTAAAATGACTGAAAGCAGGCGGTAACATCCACTTGTCCGTGCCGGCGAGCCAAACCCGATATCCCTTCATATAATATAATGCACGTTTCCTCTCCCCATCGTTTAAACCCTGCAACGTGTTAACGCATAGGTGGCTGGTACAAGGTA
>NC_044067.1:11798542-11823542 GCF_902167405.1 Gadus morhua | reverse complement strand
CCACTGTCTGGGCTGTCTGCAAGCTCGCTGTTCCTATGCCATCACAGGCTACACACACACACACACACACACACACACACACACACACACACACACACACACACACACACACACACACACACACACACACACACACACACACACACACATACCCACACACACAGGCATGCACACATTGCAATCATCAGGATTGATTATTTACTAAAAATCATTAGACATCGGAAGAATTACCAATGGCCACAATAAGGTTTGATTAAACGATCGGGTTCGGTTTGACAGCCCAGGTAGCAGCTAACCTTTGGGGCAGATGTCAGTGCAGGGAATGCACATCTTGATGCGGTTCTGCTCCACTTCCATCTTGTTACTAGGGCATGCTCGCACACAGGAGCTCTGGTCCACAACAAAGTTGTCTGAAAATAAATAACAATGGAGGTTTTACACAGTATAGACATCTTTTTTTGCCGCTTTTTCTCAGGGATTGGGTCAACCCTGACACTAACCCCATGCCGTTATATTGAAACATTCGCTTTTGTAACGATTGCTTCTGAGCAAAGATTATTCTTTTTTTCCTGTCAGTGTTTTTCTTTCGCCTAAAGGAGCAACGCTCGTAAATTGTAGAAGGTTTTTTGCTGGAGGATATAAACCTCACCTTCCTCTGCGCGAATATATGAGAAAAAAAACAAGTGAACATCTGTGCCTGCCCCCCTCCATCTAAGCATGAGATTCATGATGAAGCGTTATCTTCACGTGCAAATACAGGCAATACGTTGTTTTTTTTCATTAATGTTTATGAGATGTGTATATTTTAACATTGTGTTTATTTCCTTGGTGTCAGTTCTTCATCTATTGTACCTGGAAGTTAAAAACAGAACATTAAACATCTTAAATGTCTAGGACAGATAGAGAATTAAACATTTTAGATGTGAAGGAGCACATCATAAAATAATGTCTGACAAAATTCAAAGAAACTGAAACTTCAGTAATTCAACCAGTTAATGGACAATTACACAGGGGAAAATATACGTTTGTGGAACATAATACAAAAAAGTACAATGTAAAAGTGTGTGTGAGTGTTTGTGGGATATCCCAGATTGTGAGTGTTACTTCAACACTGCAGCAAAAAATAACAAGATCACAGGTCGCTTTAAACCTGCGAGGATTTGAAAATAACCCTGTGTCTGTGTGTGTGTGTGTGTGTGTGTGTGTGTGTGTGTGTGTGTGTGTGTGTGTGTGTGTGTGTGTGTGTGTGTGTGTGTGTGTGTGTGTGCGTGTGTGCGTGTGTGTGTGTTCATGTGTGTATGTGTGTGTGTGTGCAGGTATCCAGCCGGTGGGTTCTTACGGGGACACTTCTTTACACAGAAGGCCCCGTACGTGTACTTGGCCCCAGGGTTGTGCTCCAGCTGGAAGGTGATGGGGTTGTAGAGGAAGGGCTGGGGGCACTGGGTCACACACGCCCCGCTGTCGTTGAAGTTGGTGCATGCCTGTTGAGATGCACGCATTGCACGCACATACAGACATGCAGACAAGCACGCACACACACATACGGACATGCAGACAAGCACAGACGCACTCACATGCATGCATGAAAACACATGGACGCACACACGTGCACACGTACATACATTCGCACGCATACATGCACGCGCATGCACACACATACATAAGTAAACACAAATTCGCATGCACACACAGAAACACACACAGACCCAACGTGCATACACAGCAAACAAACAGTCACAGATGAGAACACAAAGCATTAGAAAACAGATTCTCATATTCTAGTCATGATCTCTGTATAAAATATTTTTATTTGCAAAACATGACCTTATGCCAAACATAAATAGAATATCAAGGCCTAGAGGTCCTGAAGCCCGTTATTGTTCAGTTACATAAAAGACCACTAATGGGTAGTCATGGCAACATACAAGGATAAGCAGCCAAAAGCTTTCCAAAATATCTGTTTAATATAAAACTGCCATGTAGCAGCGTACCCACGGTCACACACACACACACACACACACACACACACACACACACACACACACACACACACACACACACACACACACACACACACACACACGCACACGCACACACACACACAATCCCTACACACACAAAGGCAAACAGTTGGTGGTTCATGGCACACTGAAACAGACAATTTTGTATGTAGATTTTTGTTTTTCTGTGTAATTACATCAAATGCAAAATACATGCTTTAGTCGTCAACAGTGTTGGTAATGTTACTTTAAAAAAGTAATTACGGTAGTTATAGTTACTCACTACTTGTTCCAAAAAGTAACTGAGTTAGTAACTGAATTACTATATAATAAAAGTAACTAGTTATCAGGGAAAGTAACTATTTGCGTTACTGTAAAAAAAGAAAGTTGCTACATGTCAAAGAATTTGGACTTTTCTGAGCAGTTTTCACTTTGCCTTAATGTGTTAAATGGTTGAACTAAACATTCAAGGCCCTGATATACTTCCAACTGAATTGTAATTTGTTTGGTTGCAAAGGCTGTGCAAAATCTGCCGAATACTACAGAAAATGACAACTTTTCATCGGATTGCTCCGGACTCGCCATTTCTGCTGCTTCATCTAATCTGTTTGGCGTTGTTGGCGGTGTGTGTGTGTGTGTGTGTGTGTGTGTGTGTGTGTGTGTGTGTGTGTGTGTGTGTGTGTGTGTGTGTGTGTGTGCGCGCGCGCGCGTGTGGCGCGCAAGTGTCCTGGCTTGTGTGTAAAAGCACTGGCTCCGATTGGCTACCATGAAACACGAATGCCTTTTTAACACAGTCTAAGTTGCTTTGAATACAATTGTCTGCTAGGAAAAAAAAGATCAAACACTTTTCCATCAAATATAAAAATATATTGAATAAAAATGTATTCTGGATAGCTTAACGCAATTGGTCTTTTAGTAAGATTTTAACAAAATTAGAATAGCTCTTTACAATCAGATGCATTGTCACAATGCAAAGCAAATTTCGCCACTCAAAAATTAAAGTGGCATTAACAACATAGGAGGGAAAGGGGAAATTTGTTCTTAATGAATAGAATGACATGTTGCAGGTTAAATTGGAACAGAATGATGCTTAATGATATTTCCCTTTCAAATGGCATTTTAACTGAAAAGTTCACTGAAGGACGTTAATGACTTTTGCATTTGTAAAGGTGAAGACTCTGATTCATATAAAGTACAAGGTCAAAAAGACCAAAAGGAAACCCCGAACAATAATGGACCTGTACTATGAATTTTTTGTTTTTGAATGATTTTTACAATTTGAATGTGGGCTAGGAAAGTCAAATTATGCGTGTGTGTGTGTGTGTGTGTGTGTGTGTGTGTGTGTGTGTGTGTGTGTGTGTGTGTGTGTGTGAATGGATTTGTGTGTGTGTCTCTCTGTGTGTGTGTGTGTGTGTGTGTATTGTTTTGTGTGTGTGTTTGTGTGCGTGTGTGTGTGTGTGTGTATGGTTTTGTGTGTGTGTGTGTGTGTGTTTCTCTGTGTGTGTGTGTGTCTCTTTGTGTGTGTGGGAGTATACTTACAAAACAGTCTGTGTCCTTTGGCCCAAAGCAACCACCTGCACATTCGCGATGGCAGCAATCACTCACATAGGGGCCGAAACAACGTCCGTCACACTGCTCAGCACACACTGTCTTTGTTACTGTCAGGGGAAAGATAGATGAGAGAGAGAGCGAGAGAGAACGAGAGAGAGAGAGAACGAGAGAGAGAGAACACCCCCACACACACACACACACAAACACACACACACACACACATACATTGTTTACCTCAAATTTTCCTTGGAACAAACTCTATCGAAAACTGAAACCCAACAAGCATGTTTTTGTACCATTGTAGAACTGAGATCTGCCTGTTAAATTATCCCAAATTGATTCTTCTTTGTTATTTTGGCTCCTGTGTTTGATTCAGCCAAACACAGATTCAATAAAAACATTGAGGCACACTTTTTCATATCACTGTTGCCATTGAACACTTTTAAATACGTTATCTAGAATAAGGGATGGTTGAGAGATATTTTGTGTGACGTGCAGGTCTCAAATATTAATGGTAAGCTTGTGTCCAAACAAGCCAGAGCTTTACACTGCAAGGTTGTTGCCGGCCAAAGCCATGTTGAATATCGCTGTCCAGCTTTATGTGTACTGCCTTGCTGCTTTCTCATCTGAACAGCCCCACCATGCAAGGACCTTCAGTGTGTATCATGAAGCAAATCGCACAGAGAGGAGGCTGGTTGGACTGACAAATGGATAAATAGATATAAATACATATTATCTATCTAAAATCTAAAGCTTTTACCTGCCGACATATGTTGTGAGAAATGTGTGCTTGTTTGTCTGAGTATATATAGACTACATGGGCTCTATATATTAAACACATTATATGTTCATCCGTTAGGTCTGCCCCAACTTACGTTTTGTTATGATGGGGGGAGTCCTCTTACTTTGAGGCAGAGTGGTGCAAAGATACCATCACAGTGATGTATAATAGCTCTCTCTCTCTCTCTCTCTCTCTCTCTCTCTCTCTCTCTCTCTCTCTCTCTCTCTCTCTCTCTCTCTCTCTCTCTCTCTCTCTCTCTCTCTCTCTCTCTCTCTCTCTCTCTCTCTCTCTCTCATATGACATGACATGCCATCAGTGGTGTTCCATTAACAGGCATGGGACCAAATGAAATGGCCTACTCGTTTTGAAAGACACTCTGTCAAGTAAACGACCTCGCCTGTACGGCGACACAATGCTGTTGATCAATTTGCCTTTAAACATCCACTTTAAGAAAGAAAGGGAAAAAAAGACAAAAAAAGTGATTCATCTTGTAAAGTATGCCCGGGTAACTTCCGTTTGAACATGCCATCAACAAGGCTATCCATCAGTGGGACTGCTACCTCTGCAAAACTGTGTTTCTTCATATCTGCTCTTTTATTAAGTGAATATAGTTCATACATTCTGTCTTGTTGTGTTTTGTGTTTTTCTATGGAAAATATTAAAGTGAACTTTTTACTGAAATCTGAATGGGATTATATCTTTGTATGGGACAGGGATTCTTTCCTCAGTTATAGAGTGTATGATCATATATTTCACACTCAGTGCCTAAGTGTACATTTTGTTTATGTTTACCTGTGATACATTATACACATTGTCAAGGGGTTCAGAAGATTAGTTTGTTTGGCTGGGATGATGAGTCCAGTTTTTAGTTTAGTTGTTGTTATATGTTATGAGAATCGGTTTCTGAATCTCTAAGGCATCAGATATTAGACACAAAGGAAAACATGCTTTTTATGAGCTGGCCTGGTACACATTGTCCCTTGAAGTAGGAAGTACATCTTTTCTTTTTAGAAACCACTCAATCGTTAAACACGTCCCTTAACACTGTCGTCAGCGTTCTAAATACAAACATGTCTTTTGCTGTCCCTGAGCACCTCCTTCATGAATGTTCATGTTTCAAGTTGCTCGAGCGATGCTGAAACCATGTACAGTACCCATAGATTCATGCCGACGACTCTCCTGGCATCACAGAGTCTTGGTCTACTTTTGTAATGTTGTCCTGGTCTCAACACCATTACACCACGTTTTTGTCCCGTTCCCATATACCGCCACCTTGCCACGGCTACGGTGCTCGTCAAAAGGATTTAGTTCTTCTCAAATGTAATTTACTGGCAACATCTGCCCTATCGCCATCCTCAACTTTGCTTATCTGCAGTGTGGAATTATTCACTTTTTCCTTCGCGATAACACAGGAAGCAGACGCAAACACATCGGGGCCTGCGTGGCCAGGCTCACACATTAGGGAGGGGTAGTGTGGGTGTGTGTTTGGAGAGACAAAACCAGAATGTTATCAGCAACCAGTCGGTGACAGCGCCATTACCGAGTCCAGGAGAATCGGTTGGATCCTCATTATCTTAATGAGATCACGGAGGAAGAACAAATGGAAGGGGGGGGGGGGGGGGGGCGTGACAGAGCAGAAGGATGAGCAGCAGAGGGGGTCGGGACCAAGTCAGGCGCCGGGGGGGAAGTTGAGGACACGGACGGAGAGGTGAAACATAGAGGGGGTAACCGAGGTTGAGTAGGGTAAGGCTTGGGGGGCCGGAAGGTTCAGGGTGATGTCTTTATATATTCATTTAGCGATGAAGGTTGTAGCATTAGTAGTTTGTTTTGGGGTGGTTTTATATAGCGGATCATTAGCAGACCAAATCACAAGGAGCCCTTTGACCTATTGATTTCTTCCACTGTTCTTTCTTTCTTTATTCTTTGTGTTTGAGTTCTTACTCCCTTGTCTTTGTCGCTGAGGAAGACCCGACTACAGGATCTATGGAGTCCACTGGGGATTCCTTGTCTTGCTCCAAATAATATCAAGGAGACAGTGGTTCCAAACCTGGGGTACGTGCACACGAGGTGGTACTATGTGTAGGTTTTAGTTGTATCTTGTGACGAATTGGATTACACTTAGTTTTAACTACAAAACAAAAAGTATGACATCAAATCGAATGGCCTGCATGTTGAATGTTGCCGATAAATAAAGACAAGACATGAAATACATCTCAGCTTCCTTAGCATAATGGCTAAATTAAATAGTTTCATCTAAGTTCATAGGAAAACATGGTTTGAATGACACAGCACTGAAGCCTTACCGATCGGGCCGTGGGGTTCATAAGACAAGAAGTGTGTGTGTGTGTGTGCGTTATTTTTCTATTGTTTTCTCAGAAGGACGGCAAGGGCAACCAAACTTTGAGAATTTGTAAAAGATCTGTGACAATGTGACAACGAATGAGAGAAGGAGAAGAATAAAAAGACTGAGCGAGAGAGATAAAGAGCCAGAGAGAGAGAGCGAGAGAGAGAGAGAGAGAGAGAGAGAGAGAGAGAGAGAGAGAGAGAGAGAGAGAGAGAGAGAGAGAGAGAGAGAGAGAGAGAGAGAATTTACGGGAGGTAGGGCCCGACAGACACTTCACGAGAAGTGAAGTGTCTGTGCCTGTGTCTCTGGCTCTAAAGGTAATTACTACAAATGACCAGTGTAAGACTGTTATGCCGTGAGTGACAGACAGACTAATAGGATCCCTTAGAGAGATTGTGGAGATAATTGAACAGCAGAATGGCAGACAGAGAAAGAGACAAGAGAGAGGGACATGAGAGTCCCCTACTATCATGCTGATACGTTAAACAAAACACTGGCTAGCAAGGACAGCTGTGCTCTCTAGGGTGCACTTAGAGATCATAGTTCAATTGATGGATCGCCTGTGGTCCTTAGGTTGGTGTGTGAGGATGGTGGAATGAACTTCCAGAACAGAAGGAATGGGCTTGTCTGTGCGTGTGCGTGTGTTTCTATTTGTTCTATGTGTTTGTTTCCTATGTGTGTTTTTGTATGCTTGTGTGTGTGTGTGTGTGTGTGTGTGTGTGTGTGTGTGTGTGTGTGTGTGTGTGTGTGTGTGTGTGTGTGTGTGTGTGTGTGTGTGTGTGTGTGTGTGTGTGTGCGTGCGTGCATGCGTGGGTGTGTTTGTGTGTTGGTGTTCTACATGTGAGTGTGTATGTCTGTATGTGTGTGTGCGTTTGTGTGTGTCTGCGTGTGTGTCTGTGTGCATGTATCTCTGTCTGTATTTGTGTGCACAGGAGCGTTTTTGACAGTTCATTAATATCTGTTAAAAAACAATAAGTGATTTATTTATTTATTTTTGGTTTGGTCTGTGTCACTTGACTTCCGCATTCAAAACATCCATTAGATGCTCTCTCCGCTTAGTTTAGAATTTTGGGATTGTAATACTAGAAAGGCCACTCACCAAATTGGATGTTAATCCCTCACACGGGATAATTAGTGTGCACCATCGATGTCTGCATTTATAAGCAAATCAGATCTAATTTGTTCACATTATCTTAAGCTTTCTTCAAGGTAGAATGCGTAAGCATGATCGCAAATGATTAACGATGTGGTAGGCATCAACGCAAAACATTACTCAATCATTTATTCTCCAAACATGAAGGAGATGATTAGTGATAGAAGTGCAGGTCAATTGTCTATTTAACACATGTACTGGTGTAATAACTTCCTTTGAGTAGCAACTGTGGGGGAATTAGTTTAGCTGCTCACAAAAACCTTCAATATAATGTAGCACAAGAAGTCGAGGTTATAAAACCACACCTGCCACTTTACAGTCATGCAAATTAAAACTACTAACTTCCAAGCAACCTTCAATGTCTCTCTTTCCTACACCCAGGCTTGCCTCTAAAGGGGATGTTGTTAAAGGTTGGTGGTCAGGGAATGGCCAGCATTGTGCAATCCCAATTAATGAATTGAATAAACATATCGACAATGAATTAAGCACTATTAAACCCTTTCAATAACTGATCCGTAATTGTCCATTGTGTTTCCTCAGAAAACTCTATCTACAGTGTAATGAAGTTTAACTTCATAACCAAACACTACAATGAAACAAGAGTGATGTCACTCCCATCTTTCTTTTTAAATCCTTAAACCAAAAACAACGGGCCCATGAGTTTTGGGGTAGAGGCAAAGACAAAAGATAATTAGCCCTTGTTTACCTAGCGGCCATCTTTGTTCCATATTGGTTCCAAAACATGAGCTGAACTGAATGTGGAATTCCACATTCAATTCCCCCACCCAGCTAGCGCTGAGAACAAAGTTGAACACAAGGTGAATGAATATGACGCATGGCAGGGGGCCGTCGGGGGTGCCTGAGGGTATAGGGCAGCACAGAGTAAACAAACAGTAAACACTTGTTGCAGTTGTCTGGCTTTAGACTCACAGCTCTGACACTGGTCCTCCTTAGGTCCCCAGCAGCGGCCATTACAGGAGCGGTGGCACTTCTGACCTGAAGGAAGGAGACAAGGCACAGTGAGGGCTGTCAGAGTGGTGCTGGGGGGAGGGAGGAAGGGCTCTTTCCTTGGCACCTTACTCATAATATTGTCTCCAGGAACAAAGAGGGATATTTGAAAGTAAAAAATCGAAATGCTACTTGAGTCGTGAAAAAGTGGTATATTTTTTAGAGATGGACATTAGAGTAGTATGTTCTATGATTCAATGTTTACACTAAAAATTTCTCTCCCCCCTCTCTCTCTCTCTCTCTCTCTCTCTCTCTCTCTCTCTCTCTCTCTGCTACACACACCACTTTCTCATTCAGCACCGAATCTCACATCAAATCCTCTGTATTCTCTGAATGGTATTTTGTGTTTAAGTCTATGCCTCCGTCCCACCACACAACACGCATACATCCGTGCCCTCATGTCTCAACCCGTCTCTGTACGATTGTTCCTTTGTATGCCAATGTTGGACGTCGCACATATGGTCACAATGTTGCACACAGCATAAAAACAACAAACTCCAGGCTGAATGGTGCCTCACAAAAGGAGTTGGCAAACTCTGGCTGTAACTCGATAAACAGTGGTAGGAGAAAAAAACGTGAATCCTACCTCAAAGGTGTAAATGATCGACACTGTAGCTGCTGTAATATATAACCCTTCGAGTACACAGAACTAGCAAGCAACACATCTGCTATACACAGAGGCTCGCCAACATATGATTGTGATTTTACTTTCCCTGCAAGCATCGAAGTTAACCCATTGCATCAAACTGTTGAGTCAAACAGAATGTATTTCCTTTTTTTCAGACGCACTTCTTTTTCACTGAATTACTCAACCTCAGGTCATCCAGGCTGTGCTTACTTTATTAACACTTACTTTTACTGGCCTTGCCTCTGATACACAGACACAAGCTGCATGGGGATTGCAAGGCAGCGTTCGGATACTCTGTGCAGCATGGTGCTTCACTTCTAACACTTTCCACCAGACAGCTGGCCGAACAAACTGTGTCAAACTCCAACAAAAATTCATTACTTTTTGATAACCTCTCCAACATGTTTGTGTACACAGAATACATTGTGAGGTGAATGAAACACACAATTGCGTGCTCAACTAGGTCAGACGTGTCTGCATAACACCAGCACAGCACCCGAAAGCACCCCGGGCTGGGCCTGGGACAAGAGGCAGGCAGAAGGAACAGTAACTCAGAACCCAAATTGAGAATCTTCCATAAAGTCCATAATGGTAGACAAAAACAAATCACAACAATAACAACCGCCATGCTTCTTCCAGGCAAGGAGATTATGTCCTCAAGTGATGGATTACACGTTTGGACATCATTGGAGTACCTCCAGAGCTCGCGTCCTCAGCTATGGAGCAAGGCCAGCGAAAAAACACGGAAAAGCAAGTGTGTGTGAGTGTGTGTGTGTGTGTGTGCGTGTGTGCGTGTGTGTGTGTGTGTGTTAGTGCGTGTGTAAGCTCATGTCCTGAAAGTGAAGCACAAAGCACATACGGTAGATTCCATAGGGGGCCTGTGGATATATTTGATTAGAATGAATCCACTCCATTATTGCAAGGTTTAACAAAGAGTCTAATAGACAGGGGGGCTGGGGCAGGGAGAATAGGGGGAGCTCTTCAGTGCTTCCTTGACCCCATTGAGACCAACCCCTGCCCTTTTTCCCAAAGGATAATGTATGTATGTGTCTTCACCCAGGTAATGGAATCACTTCATCAGCATAGTTCATTATTCAACAACAGCTGGTTGAGTTATTACTCTAATCCAAGGGTTGCAGCTTATGCCTGAATCGTTACAATGGGTGTTGTGATTAAGGTCAGATGGTAATTTTGTTGTGATTGTGTCTTTCACTGCTCACATTCTGCCACTTATCAGCTGCCTACGCATTAGGTAGTACTAACACTGATATAGTGTTGGGGACTTGATCCCAATGCTTGTTTTTTTGTTTTTAAGACATTGCCGGATTGTTATTATAATTTTCTTTAGCTCCTTAGCTCTTACTTAATAAGCAGAGGAAAATCTGAGCAGAACAATAAATACTGATTAATGAGAAAGCATGTGAGCAATGCATGTCTGGGACTAAACAGTTAGCAACTCTATGCGGTGAGTTTTATGTATTTCCACATTTTATGTCTGAGGATTTAGTTTTGTGGCGGGAGGGAAATTTTCCGGCTGGCTATAGTAATATATTGGAGCAGCTTTGCAGAACTGATATTAGGCAGTCTTTTTTTTGTGTGTGTGTGTTACGGCTGCGGATTGACGCCCCGCACTCATGGGCAAAATCCTCAGTTACAACCCTCAGTTAGGCTAATGATCATGTGTTTGCCCCGCGTGTGATTGGCTGTCAATTATGTTAATTCGAATGTGCCTTTCCCCGGACGTGATTGGCTGCCGCACCGGAGGGCCGAGGATCCTGGAGGATAAAGAAGAGCCGAGCTCAACATTCAGGGCGGCTGGCCTCGGAGATGCAGCTTGCCACGTTGGGACTTGGAACGAGCGTTGTTATATTGAGGCTCTAGTTTGCTGCACGGGAACTGGGCCAGAGTTTTGTTTAGGGGTTATCGTACACGGACTTGCAGTAATACTTTGTTATACACACTAGACGTAGGGGTGCTGTTCCACCCTTGTATTTTGTGAGCTTCTTCTTGGTTGTATTCGTTTCTTTGATTTGGACAGCACCCAACGGTCCTTTTCCTTTTGTAGTTTTGCCTCCTATGTTTGTTAAATTGTTTATCACTGGCACTGGGCTAAATAAACGCTTTCAGTTAAACCAACCACATCTGGTTTTATGTTGCCACCCCTTCCCCTAGCAGGGGGACGTAACATAAATGGGGGCTCGTCCGGGATCCCTTTAAAACGGATCCCTTAACCGAACTGGAAGCGCACATAGCTTGGTGGTAGGACGTAAGTCAATTGGAATGTCGCTGTTCGATTTGGAGTCCTTCTTGGCCGGTCCTTCGATTGGGCAACTAGACCGCTGTCGGAAGGATGATTTGGCCCAGATAGCAGATTATTTCGGTTTGTTCTATTCTAGACAAACACTAAAAAGGGACCTAAAAGCTATCGTGGTTAGCAAACTGGCGGAGTTGGCGTTGGTAGTATTGCCAGCGCAAGCGGACTCTGCTGTGCCTGAGGATGGCACCGTGGTTAAGGAGGTGGGTCGCCAAAAGGTAGAGGTTGAACTTCACGGGGGTGCTCGAGCAGACTTTGGAATCGACGTTGAGGTAGATGATCTGACCAAAACCCCGTATACTCTGCCTCGCTATGATCCCCTCTCTTCGGCTGGTACTGGATCCAGGGATGTTGCTCGGCTAAAAGTCCGCCTTGCCCGCCTCCAACTAGAAGCTCAGGAAAAGGCCGAGAATAGGCAAGCACAGTTCCAGCTGGAAATTAAGAAGCTGGAAATTGAAGCTGACAAAGCGGTCCAGTTGAGACGACTTGAGCTCGAGTCCCAGAAGGAGGTGCATGCGCTGAGGGCATCGGCCGAGGCTATCTCATCGACACCAACTCCGGCACTCGGTAAAGCGTTTGATATCGGCAAGCATATTGTTTTAGTACCCACGTTTCGTGAAACTGAGGTCGATTCTTATTTTAGTGCATTCGAACGCATTGCTTCCGCTCTGCAGTGGCCGACTGAGGTCTGGCCCCTTCTGTTGCAATGCAAAATTCATGGGAAAGCACAGGAAGCTGTCGCTGCACTCCCCTTGGAGGACAGCCTAAAGTATGACTCTGTTAAAGCTGCCATCTTGCGAGCATATGAATTAGTACCTGAGGCGTACAGGCAAAAATTCCGGAATCACAAAATAGCCCCGACCCAGAACTACGTTGAGTTTGCCAGGGAGAAGGGGGTCTTGTTCGACAAGTGGAGCACCACGTGTAGGGCCAATGATTTTAATTCCTTGAGGGAGTTAATATTACTGGAGGAATTCAAGAAATGTTTGCCTGACAGGATCGTGGTGTACCTGAGTGAACAAAAGGTTAGTTCACTTTCCTCTGCTGCGGTGTTAGCCGATGAGTATGTTTTAACGCACAAGGTTGTGTTTTCATCGGAGAGTGTTGAGGAGCCGCGTTATAGACCGGCTTCACAAAATAGTTTGCGGGAGCTGCAAAGCCCAAGGAGGGAGGACAGGGAATGTTTTTACTGTCACCAACCTGGGCACGTCATAGCCAACTGTATTACGAGAAAACGTAGGGGACAACAATCGTCTTCTAGCGGGGCACAGCCTAAAGGCATTGGGTTAATTAAAACAGATCCGTGCACCAACCATGGGCTTGGTAATAGAAAACCGGTTGACGATTGTTTTAAACCCTTCATATTCGACGGGCTAGTGTCGTTAACAGGCGAGCCTGCTGATCAACACCTGGTAAGGATCTTAAGAGACACTGCGTGTTCTCAATCGGTCATTCTCGCCTCTGCGCTGCCGTTTTCCGGTCGTTCTGCTTGTGGACATGGTTCTGTGTTGCGTGGCATTGAGATGGGGTACCGCCCCCGGCCAGTACACAGAGTACACATACAGACAAAACTAGTAACTGGTTTCTTTCCGATTGCTGTCTGCCACGCGTTGCCAATTGAAGGTGTTACACTTTTAATGGGTAACGATATAGCTGGCGGTAAAGTGGTTCCTGCACGGGAAGTAGTGGATCTTCCGTGCCGCACAGAGATTGATCTAGCACCGGCACCTTCGGGGTTGTTCCCTACTTGTGTGAAAACCCGTGCAGAAGCAAAAAAAGGGTACGATGGTTCTCTGTTTGATGGAGTGCTTAAGCCGGTGTTGTTGGAGGAAGCTGGCATGGAAGATGGGACGGGAGTCTCTACTGTGTTCCCCGGTGAGAGTGCCGCCGAGCCGGTGCGCCCCGCCAGCCCCGAAATGCGTCATTACGACCGTTCCGCCGTTCCTCGACACTTTCGAAGAACCGTCACCTACTTGGGGAGACAGGTTGGTCAAGGCCAAGTCCGCCCGGTAGATGCAAAGGTGCAGGCAATAACGGAGTGCCCCGTTCCGCCAACAAGGAGAGCCCTTCGTAGGTTCTTAGGCATGGCAGGTTATTGCCGGAGTTTCTGCCGTAACTTCTCGACTGTTACCCATCCGCTGACCAATCTGCTCAGTCCAAAGGTGGACTTCGTGTGGACCCCTGAGTGCCAGCAGGCTTTTGAAAGCGCCAAGGTTCTCCTAAGCAACACCCCGGTGCTCGCCGTTCCTGAGCTCACCAGACCCTTTAGGTTAGAGGTGGATGCTAGCGCCGGCGGAGCTGGTGCGGTACTGTTGCAGGAAGATGCTGAGGGGGTCGACCATCCGGTTTGTTATTTTTCGCGTAAGTTTAACAAGCATCAGATCAGAGAACGTGTTGCCAGATGCTCTGTCTAGGTTGTAGTTTGATAACTGCTGTAATTAATTATGTTACCAAAGCCTAATGGTTTGTGTTTTAAGGGGGGGGGTGTTACGGCTGCGGATTGACGCCCCGCACTCATGGGCAAAATCCTCAGTTACAACCCTCAGTTAGGCTAATGATCATGTGTTTGCCCCGCGTGTGATTGGCTGTCAATTATGTTAATTCGAATGTGCCTTTCCCCGGACGTGATTGGCTGCCGCACCGGAGGGCCGAGGATCCTGGAGGATAAAGAAGAGCCGAGCTCAACATTCAGGGCGGCTGGCCTCGGAGATGCAGCTTGCCACGTTGGGACTTGGAACGAGCGTTGTTATATTGAGGCTCTAGTTTGCTGCACGGGAACTGGGCCAGAGTTTTGTTTAGGGGTTATCGTACACGGACTTGCAGTAATACTTTGTTATACACACTAGACGTAGGGGTGCTGTTCCACCCTTGTATTTTGTGAGCTTCTTCTTGGTTGTATTCGTTTCTTTGATTTGGACAGCACCCAACGGTCCTTTTCCTTTTGTAGTTTTGCCTCCTATGTTTGTTAAATTGTTTATCACTGGCACTGGGCTAAATAAACGCTTTCAGTTAAACCAACCACATCTGGTTTTATGTTGCCACCCCTTCCCCTAGCAGGGGGACGTAACAGTGTGTGAACACCCTTAAACCACAGAGGGGTTCATTACAACAACAAAACAATAAAATGCTAGGAAACCCTCGCCTATAGCATTGCAACCATTCTCCCCCATGCTTTCAAAATAATTCATTCAATTGCTTCATTTTGTAGTTTGAAATGACATCTGGATTTCGATCCCTTGTGCTATGTATGTTTTGTGAGGACCTTGTTAAAAACAAGACTTCTGCTCAAAACATTTGTCCAAGTGCTACACATAAAAAAGAAAATACATATTATTTTAAGAGGAACTTGCACCATTCCCTCATTAGGACATTAAGAGGCTCTTCGGATGATACTGAATATTACTCACATGTCACACTGCTATTGCTGGGGACTACCACAGGGTTGTTTCTGGGGTTCTTCACTATGTCTTGCCAGTGGATCGTATCGGCATGGCACAGGAACTTGTTCTTGTCCACATACACACCTCCGCCAAGGATTTCTGTGGGAGGAAGAAAAGGGGATGTTTATTGGTCCGTACAATGTTTGAGAATTGGAAAAGATGGAATCGACAATTATTTCGGCTATCGGTCTTTCCCTCTCTTTCACACAAACCTGAACACACATGCACACGCACACGTGCACTGACACACGGAGAGAGTTACAACTGGTTTTTGTGCTACTTTGGAGCAGGCAATTCAGATAGGTTCCTCAAAACTGAATCTGAACATGAAACTGTAGTGCCTCTCATTACAGTAAGTTGCAGTCACTATCTCTGTTTGTTAGGATTCTATCTCTCATCTTAGTTTGTGATAGTAAATCACTAGTGTTGGTTAACACCAATCGAGTGTTAACTTATAGTAGTAAATACATCTGTATAGTAAGTAATTAAAATATCTTCAGTGCTAATTACTACATCTTTAGAGTTGGATGACTCTAAAGTCTTCCCTCTTCTGCGTCCCATCTAAAAGCTCCTTCCTTGAACATTGGTGGAGGTTTTCATTGCCTATGGGGGGCTAGGTGCTCTCTATAAATGGAGCAGAAATATAGATATAAAATATAAAAATATAATAATAATAAAGGATGACTTTGAATCTTTGATTTGAATCTTGGATAGGAAGACTCTAGACGGCGCAGTCGAATCGTTGTGTAGAGAAAATTGTGCGTGTGTAACAGCAGGGAATTCCATTGGGAGGACGGGGCTGCTAAATAAGTGATGCTGCAGCATTGCTAGGCTTCTAGAAGGGAAAGCTCCGTCATACAATGTTTTTTTTGTGGGGATGATTGATTGTCTTCTGTGTGCAATTTGCTATTTGCTATGCTTTGCTTTCAATAAATGTCTATAAATGTCCATTGTTTGCTTGATTATCTCTTTTTTTTTTAATGATAGTGGCACAATCCAATCATTTCTTTTTAGAAACCTAGACCGTAGCCTAGAAGGTTGCACATTGTCAGGAAAAAAAAAGGTTGATAGTTTGGCAGTACTTCAA
This sequence comes from Gadus morhua, assembly GCF_902167405.1. Taxonomy (NCBI): domain Eukaryota; kingdom Metazoa; phylum Chordata; class Actinopteri; order Gadiformes; family Gadidae; genus Gadus; species Gadus morhua. The sequence continues at coordinate 11,807,236 of NC_044067.1, read as the reverse complement.
AACAATTAAAGATGATCCAAAAAAGTGGAATGCAAACTGTGTCAACAGCAGCTGTCATATCATGCAGCTTGTGTGGGTGAAAACAATTGTCTCTGTCGCTACTCAGTAGTGCATTTTCCCTCTTTTGAGTGTTGATGACGGAGCTGGTCTGACTCAGTGTAATATGCAAAATCTAAGTTAAGGATACCCTACTAATAGTAAATATTAAAGGATAAATGTCCTTGACCTCAAATATTCAAATATATTCGTTGATTGATACTTTACTTAAAGTGCATTGCTACATGCTACTAAATAAGACACATTTATACTAGAAACAATGGGCTAGGATTACAATGGGAAAGTACTCTTCGCAGTAAAGGTGTAAAATGTGATTAAATAAATGCAACGGCTATCTCGAGCAAATACTGCAGCAAACTCGAACACAAATGAATTGTCAATTGTTGTTCTGTGACACCTGTGCCCATGTGTACAACATCAACACCCACACACATGCCTGCGAAAGAGATGGGCGCACACCTACGTCCAAACCTCACAAGCCCCCCTTAAGTCACAGCCAATAGTGGACGGGATCCACGGCGTGTTCAGGCTGGTTGTGGCGAGGTAGGGCTCAGACAAAGCCATGTCATAATGCTGTTATTAAGACGCCCTGATCTTATCCTGTTGTTTGTCTGCTTTTGGCTCAACCTCTGTCCTTCTGTCCTCACCACAAACAAGACCCAAAAACAAACAAGTACATAACCCCCCCCCCCCCCCCAAAAAAAAACAACAACATTTATGAGACCACCCCCCCCCCCCCCCCCCCCCCCCCCCCCAAGTCACCCAGCACCAGCACCTTACTACTAAATCCTTCTCAGATTCAAGCCACAGGGAGAGGCCTGGCAGTAAGCCCCTGCATTTCTTGTCATTTCAAATTTCATCAGGGTGGAGGGGTGGAGGGGATGTGGGTTTCCCGCCACTCTAATCTGCATGGCTAGTCCACCAATGATAACCACACATGGGGGTGGGGGGGTGGGGGGGGGAATGGAGAGATTTGTTTGTCCCTCGAACAACTCATTCTCACTCTGCCTGTCGTTTGTCCGTCAGTGTATCTCCATTTCTCTCCATCTCTCACTTTCTGTTTCTCGCATTCTCCTACGACCAAAGACGCACGGGCGCCTGCACACACATCCCGACAGACACACGCGGAGGGAAGGCCAATAAATGATTGGACCCGGAGGGTGGTTTCCTGATTATTGTTGTTTTGCATGAGTTCTTAGGAAGCCTAATCTCCTGCTGATAGTAAAAGGAAGAGGAAGGGAGAGGGAGACAGGAGGAGGAAAAGGTGAGGGAGAAGGATAAAACCTTAAAGACCCATAGAGAGAAAGAGAGAGAGAGTGACAGAAAGAGGAGGAAGACAGCGAGTGAGAGAGAAAGGGGAGGGGGTTGAATAAAAATGATAAAGCAGGTGAAGCCTGCTAGCAGATTTGCATTATTTACAGTAGCATGGGTCCTTTTCTCCTGTCTCCCCACAAACAAATTACAGGAGCAGGTCTGAAACAGATGAGACACATAATCCAAACCCAGAGAATCCAGTGGCATCTAACACACAGGGTAATCCACACACACACACGCGCACACACACACACACGCACACGCACACACACACACACACACACACACACACACACACATTCGAGAACACATACACCCCAAAGGACATTCCACGACAAAGACTGAATTGAATTAAGTGATACAGATAAATGAGGTTGATGGGGTCCTATTCCCATGTGTGTGTGTGTGTGTGTGGGTGTGTGTGTGTGTGTGTGTGTGTCTGTCTGTCTGTGTCTTTGTATGTGTGTGTGTGTGTGTGTGTGTGTGTGTGTGTGTGTGTGTGTGTGTGTGTGTGTGTGCGTGTGTGCGTGTGTGCACACATCTGTACGTATGTATGTATTTATCTCTGCATTTATGTATGCATGTATGTGTGCGTGTTCATTTGCATTTGTGTGCATGCACTGCAGACCAGGCTATCAGGGGAATCAGGGGGCCGGGAAATCCTGGTGGTCTTAAGCTATTCTTCCTCGGAAAAGAAATATTTTATGGCAACTGATGATTGAAAATAATGAGGGAATGATGTCAGTGCCCCCAGAATTTTTGAATAATCACACTAACATACTGGACTGACATGTCGGGTGATATGGCAGGAGCTGAAGGCAGTGGCTGGGAACAAGATTAATTGCTTTTGTTGTTCTTCTAACTGGAGGCTTTCCCGGGATACTTCAGGTTCTTCTTTCTGTCACCAAGCTATGAATCATTCACAACCACCGCCGATCATTACCTAGCCCCGCATACACCACAACAACAACATGCTAACGCACGCAGGCCTTTTCACAAACAGTAAAATGCTTGATTAGCATAGTGGCAAGATGGGTTGTTGGTGGTCACAGGGGACTAACGGTTAAGGCTTGTTGTTGATTGTGCTGCTAGGTAGAAAAAACAGCGTGTTAATTAGCTCGTTCATGCCACCATCTCCCTGGCTATTCCCGACTTGTCTTGAGAGCCCCTGCAGAAGGGCCTTTCTAAACGGAAATGGGGTTCCATCCACGGCCGTTAAGAGGGAAATATGAAATGTAAGAAAGCTGAATAAAAGCATGCAGCCAATTATTTCAAGGGTAAACATGTGTTTGGCTTTTTTTTAATTGCTGTGTGGGGATGAATTTGATTAAGTCTGGGAGGCAAATATCAAACCCTTGAGAAAGAAAACAACAGTATTAATGAGTTTGTGAGAATGAATTAATGTGTGGTTGCATGGGCGACGTTATGAAGTACGCTGCACTGCTGAGTGGCACGCTAAATGAGGGGTTCATTTGCCTCAATAAGGTTATAATATGTAGTTGCAATGTCCAAAATGTGGCTAGGCGTGAAAAGTAAATGACTGCGGAGATACATGCTGTTAATGAACAATACTAACAAATAAATTCAAAGACAATCCGCAGATAAACATGGGAAATAAAAATCAGGCAGGGATGATGTACTAAGTTACTTTCGACTGGCCATTCATCTGGTCAGTCTCAAAGACTGACGGACCAGATGGTCAAATCAGCATTCAAACACACAGACGTATTCTCTGTCACACACCAGAAGAGAGAGTCAGGAACACTTAATCAGACTTAAGGACTATCATATATCGAAACAAAAATAGAGAGAAACGCACACAAGGAAATATAGCCAGACAGATCAGTCAGACAGATAAAAAATGAGAGTGTTTCTCTGCTCTGGCGGAAGAAGTAGAATGTGTGGGCCTCCCATGAGCTACACTCCCATTGACTTCAGAGAGCTGACTCAGACAAGCCTCAGTGCTGCTCGCGGCTCAGAGGGGCCGAACACAACACAGAACCCCCCCCCCCCTAAACACCATGGGAATACATTCTGGAACAGCCTCTGGAAGTATATTCACTAGGACACTTCTCTCATCTCGCCCTGAATAGGAGGAGTATAGTCCGCGAGGACAAACAGTAAAAAACCAGTGTGGAAAAATCGTTCTTTGAAGCCTTTTAACGCATTGCTTGAACTTCCCAACAGCCTAGTACAAACACAGACAGATACACACGCACACACACACACACACACACACACACACACACACACACACACACACACACACACACACACACACACACACACACACACACACACACACAGATACACACACACACACACACACACACACACACACACACACTGAAGACACTGATTGGCTTTGACATTGTACAACGCTTACAAGGCAAGCTAGCTAACCATGACGGGAAGGATACTGTGAAAGGAAACCATCTGCCTTTTCCATGAAAGGAAATACAATAAAAAGGATCGGAAGCTTTAGATACAGAGACTGGCATGCAAAACCCCAACAACAACAACAACAACAACAACCACCACCACCTCCACCACACACCAAATGGATTACATTGTATTCCAGAATTTCCAGTAACGCTGATACTAAGTAGACACAAGGCGTCTATTCTTCTATTAAAAACAATCCCTAAGCATCTCAGAGAGTGTCTGCGAGCCAGTCATTTGCATACCACCGCTGGGTACGCCGTGCTGTCACAGGGCTGCGGCACACGCCTAGAGCCCTGTGTCAATCAACCACACCGGACCGCCGACCTGACCGCTTTTTACCCCCGTTAGCCGCTCCCCGGCTCACACGCAGGAGGGCGCGTCCCCGTGTCTTCTGTACAAATAGGTGATCTCCTTTCCCATCCATCATCTCCCTGTACTGCCTCAGACACACACACATACACACACACATCACCCCCCCCCCCCCCCCCCAGCCCCCACGCAGACTCTGTCGTTGCCAAGGCAACGACATTCTCTTGCCTGTGTGTGTGTGTGTGTGTGTGTGTGTGTGTGTGTGTGTGTGTGTGTGTGTGTGTGTGTGTGTGTGTGAGTGTGTGTTTGTGTTTGTGTTTGGTGTGTGCATGCATGTGTACGTCTGTCTACTATTGTATACGTTACCTCTATAATCTCATGCTTACAAAATCGACACTCTGCTGCGACAAAACGGAAAATCAATCTATAATATTACCTTAACGCATAATTGCCACCTTTGCTTTTCATTCCAAACCAGGGTTTTCAAATGATGGACCTTGACACTACTTGATTCATGCATTAGTTCAGTAATGCAAACAGGGTCGTATGATATAACCAAAGGCACAACGCACGGGTACATATGCAGATGCACGCGCAAACACGGCGGCAGCATGGATCCACTCCAACACACCACTTCAGGGCTGAGCTGCATATGCCACATATTTACCCCAGAACCCTGTGCAATTTCAAAGACGTCACCTCTTTAGCTACACCTCTAACCCACTCCCATTGAGCCAGAGTGCTTGGACACCAGAGAGCAAGAGGGGGGGGGGGGGGGGGGGGGGGTGGGTGGAGAGACGACTCTCACCTCCGTCACTCATCACTCCGCCTGTTGTAAACCAGGTGGACTAGCGACGGTGGTGGAGGAGGTGGAGGTGCCACAAAGATGATTGCGCTTTATGTGTTGAACTGGTGACCTGAAAAGAACATCCGCATTAGCTCTACTACATAAAATGCTTTATGAGGTTTTCACTGGTGAGACAGTGGCTTGGGGAATCACCCACGGTTTTACAGAGCAGTGTAAGGACTTGTGTGTACTAGAGGGAACAGAGCTGAGTTTTGTAAGGAAATATCAAAATGTTCTACGAGAGACGAAACATGAACGGCGTGGCAATATGTGAACATGTTCCATAATCCGCAAGGTTTATAAAAAACGTAGTCGATCTGAATGCTTTAAGATTGTACGTTTAAACGTACGTGTGTCTGTGTCTGTCTGTGTGTGTGTGTGTGTGTGTGTGTGTGTGTGTGTGTGTGTGTGTGTGTGTGTGTGTGTGTGTGTGTGTGTGTGTGTGTGTGTGTGTGTGTGTGTGTGCGTGCGTGATTGCGAGTGTGTGTGTGTGTGTGTGGAGAGGGAAAGATCATATTTAAAAAGCATTTGCAACTGTGACATTCAAGGCTGAGAGCCCACAGCCTCACGTGCGCGGGCCGTCTGTCGGCCATGTGTCACGTGACCACCTTGGTGTCCTTCATGTGCCACACTTTCAAAACCAGTCGGGTGTCTCGCAAATAGATAAAATAATTCCGAAAGGATTCTGTCAAGACAGTTTGGGAAAATAAGCGGAATGCCCAAAATGCAACAGCGTTTTACAACACAATGAAACTGGGGATATAAACAACGACTGGATACTGTAAAAAAGAGATGCATCTCAGCATGTGCTTCGTGTGGATGACTGATGGAGCAGTAGAGGCAAACACAAAGGGGGTAAGCTAATCCAATTAATTCAAAAAGGTGAAGCTACTCTGCCTTAACACTTTGCAATCCATGAAGGCCTGTTGGGAGTCCAAAACAAAATGAGCCGACAAATTTCACTCTTTGAAATAAGAACTATTTTCGGTGCGTTGTTTATCATGAAGCAGTAGAGAAATGTATTTGGCAGTTGTTGTTTTTCCCCAGCAAGGGGTTTGAGGGCTTAATTGGATCTCGCAGTCTAAAGGATTTTACTTTCTTAATAAGTTACAAGTGAAGGTTTGTCTTCGTTTATAGGATTGTTCAGATTGGATTTTGCCTATCCTCTGTTGAGTTGCCGTTACCAATTGTTAAGGTACCCGTCATTCAAGATTGGCTTGAAAACAGATTTCTCTTCTGCTGCCAAGGGAAGGTGAGTGAATATATAAGGGGCTATTGATTCAATGAGGCCGGATCCCTCATGCAATGACTTCCTGAAAGTCTTCATGTGAATTGATCGAAAGGGCTTGGGAATTGCGGATGATGGTGGACGCATGAGGAATGTGTGCAGACATGAAAGAACATGTGTGCAGACATGAAAACCACCAGAAGTGCGTTAAAAGATGAGTGTTGTTAGATAAAACATGCAACAAAGAACTGAGTCAATGAGTAAAGGTACTTGGTAAAAACTAAGTGAACAATGGAGGACAGGGTTTTCAGTAAATAACAAGTCTCTTATGTACGTCTGAAGGCCACTTAGCTTATCACGGTTTGTGTCTGATTAGCCTGCCAGCTGTATTAAAATAAACCTTGCTCTTTGGAATGAACACACACGCGCACGCACACACACTGACCGACACACACACAAACCCACAGACACAACAAATGGGAGTTGTTGGCGAATAAAGAGAGATGATGAAACACAAATAAACAAAGAGAAAAGGAGGGGGGAGAGAGGGTGAGAGAGAGCTCGGGTAGCACCTGTACAGTAAGAGCACATTTCGTAAGACTCACGTAATGAAGGTCGTCTTTCTGACCTATTGAAACATTTGGGTAACACCACAAGGGTCATGCATCTAAACTTCTTAAAGAAAGCAGAATGAACAGCAGATGGCTGAAGCCTGTGGACCAAATGTGTGCAGAAGTCACTTTCACGATCTCGTTGTGTTCAAGTTTTTCTGTATCTCTTAAGCACTACACAATTCTCTAAAAATCACGATTAATGATCAATCCACAAGGAGAGGTGTAGGATTGTGAAATGGGCTACTTAAAAACACTGCAATGAACTTTACAAAAAAAATGCACTGTAAAATACCTGTGGCAGCCAGTTCGGAAAGGCTTTTCGGAAATAAATAAATTCGGGGGCCAGGAAGCGAACCCTGGCCCAGTAGGCAAAAATAATCATTTTAATAATTCAACTTCTGGAAGAAACAAAGGACTAGGTCATGCTTACTTATTGAAGATAAACAGATAACACTGAGAATGAAAAGCTCTTCGCTTCAGCACAGCCTTTTGAGGGAACCAGATCCAGACCTTTTTTTTGAAGGTAACATAAGAAATACTGTGGAGAAAACAACGTAAAAGAAATACAACTCGCTGCCTGAATGAAACATAAAACAACAAACGGAACCGTTACGAGCACATCAGCCGGACACTTTCTGGCACAAGGTGGCGAGGATACCGAGGAGGAGGAGATGCCAGCGCTGTGCTCTGGGATTTTAGGCGGCCTCACTATCTGGCAATTAGTGCTGCTGGCTTACACGCAACTCTTGGTACGTGTACACGGGGAACGTCTTACTTCCATTACCACTAAAAGCCCTGACAAGCAACCGCTCAAAGTATGCAGGTGTCCCTTCTTTCAGGCTTTTAACAGTGTCGGCGCAAAGCAGCACGTCCCTCTGTGGCCTTTGAGGCCGGCCCCAGCCTGCCAGTCAGGTCTCCGCTTTTATTTGTTCTCTCGCTCACTTTGGATGCCACTCCTGAGCTCTGGCTCAAGGCTGTCTATGACATTAAACCCCTTCCTGGGATGGCAGTCCAGCCTTCAGAAATGCAGGAGAACCAGACAAGCGTTGGCCGGGACTGGACACTGGTGGCTGGCGTGGTCACCAGCGCACCCCACAATCTACTCTGCACAATGAAGGGCTGATGATGATGTTTATTTGAAGCGATTTAATCAAACGGTTGGATGGCAGTCAGATGTCAGAGCAATCAGGAAGACAACAACAACATACCTCTTGGAGATTTTAGATTACCCCCAACAGCACTTGTTAACCATGAGAAGGCAATTATTTAATTGGCAGGGATTCCCCAACCAAGCTGTTACATTGTTGCTAATCTTTATATTAGCATTGGATTAAATGGGTTACTGTAAAATCTCTTCTATTTCTGTTTCCTTCCGACCACAAATGAAAAAATATATATAATCATTATTAATCGTTAAATGTATAATCATGAGCTAATTATAATTGCTAAAGACCCTAGCATCTCAAAAATCTGCCTAATAACTAGTTATATACAGCAATTGATTTACCTAATGTATGACCTGGATCATTTAAAAGATTAAGTAATCCCTAAAATAATGCTTCAGCGTTAGAGAGAGAAGAGAGAAGGTTTGAAGCCAATGTTTCAGTCTTTACAAGGTTTTATTGACACCAGATCAATAAATAATGGTGATAATAAGTAAATCTGACCATAAGTGATATACTGACCGCACGTATACCTTGTTTTGCTCCTAACAAAAATAGCCCCACTTGCTCTAACCATCGCCTATATCTTTTAATCCTTTCGAAACGGCATTAAAACTGTCTCCAAAGGATTGAACTTCAGCAATTCGCAACGTCAATGATACGCAATCTAGACAGCCACATACTGATTTAATTATCAAGAACCACCAAAGGCCTATT
>NC_044067.1:11706042-11793542 GCF_902167405.1 Gadus morhua | reverse complement strand
GTTCTGCGTCGACTAGCAATAATCAATCCACAGAATGATCAGAGTGGTGAGTACTAGGGCTGTAACGATACACAAACTCACGATTCGGTTTGTATCACGATTTTTGACCCACGGTTCGATACATCCCACGATTTTTTGAAATTTAAAAAGCATTTTATTTAAACAACACTTATATACCAATTAACTTAATGTAACATTTAATAACAAATAATTTGGAACACTGAACAGATTTGAACAGAAAGAATACAATTAAAGTATAGCTAAATGAATAAAGAAATAACGTGTGGGAGGATGCTTTTTTCAACTGTTTGGTTGGTTTAGTCAAATATCCTTATTAGCACTTATTATTAGGCTATGTAGCTTAAATAATGACATAATCAGGCCGTATAGAATGCAACATGTTTAATAGCTTAACTTTCAATAGATGGAGAAAAACCTGAATGTCGTGAACGTCGCAATAACGAGGCGTTACGAGTAGCATATGTGTGTGCGCCAGAATGGCAATGTGCGTATGCGTGTGTGAGTGACGTCAGCGAGTGAGTGGACGAGCGAGGAGAGCGAGCGGTAGCGCGTGTGTCTGGTGAAGAAGCGAACGAGTCCGGTAGAATAAAGTACCCATCCTGTCAATAATCGGTGGCCGCTTCATTCCGACCTATAAGCAGACAAACTGCCAGTCAAATCACACAAAACACTAGAGACAGGATCACACAGGCCCCCTCTGGATAAATGTCGTTCATATCGCATATGAGCACTTCGACGGCTGTGGAGATATGCGATCCTCCGTAGCCACGGAGGATTGCAGTCGCATACTTACGGCATCGATAGGAGGGGGCGCTGTCAGCAGACTATTATTTAGACAAATTATTAGCAAATTTCAATCGGACAATTTGACCGCAGAGTTAGAAAGGGCGTATCGCGCTTCTGCCTTCTCTCACCGCGAGACAGTTTCGTGGCTTTGAGTATCGCGATTTTCGGTTTGATACGCGTATCGTTACAGCCCTAGTGAGTACTCTTCTTTCATACATCAAACCCCTGCGCCTTGCTCAAGGCAGGCTGTACTTGAGCTTCGGTGTGGAATTCATTCATCCTATTTGCATTTCCATGTATCCTTTTACCCTTGCAGAGAATACGCTTTCTCTGACCTCTTGATCTGAGAGTGTAAAGAGAATACCTGGCAGCCCAAAGGCCGTAGCATTCTCAGAAAAGCAGCAACGCAACCCACACACAAGAGCAGAATGCTTTTACTTAAGGTTCATATGTTGGTAAACTATATCCTTTGTCTTATCAAATGCACTTGCTACTTGAAAGCAAATAAATTATACAACACGCATGGCTGAAAAAAGCAAACAGCAAAATGTTTACTAGAAACATTTCTCTAGATTAGATATCACAATCTGGCAAAAATATGACTTGAGGCAATTATACCATGAGACAGTTTTTTGAAAACATTTTTGCCAGCCCCTACCTGTAAGGTTCCTCAGCCCCAGTTGTCTGAGACCAAAGTTTCCGTCTCGTCGGTAGTTGAGGAAGACGGCGAGCGAGTAGCGGTCCTCGTACAGTTTGGTTCCCCGAATGATCCGGAGGTTCTCCAGGGGCAGGTAGTCAAACTGGTTGAGGGCCACGAGCACGTAACCAGTCACCTCCCGGATGGACTGCACAGAAGAGAGAGAGGGAGAGAAAGAGAGAGAGAAAAAAAATAAATAATAATAACATTAGTCCATTTGTATGGATGTGATGGCATATCGGTGTGCATCATGTAGGTCACCTTTAAAACAAACCGAAAAATAAAGAATAGACCGAGCTAAAGCCCAGAGGGATTGTATGGCTTCTAGGGGGTTACTTATGTAACCCATGTTACAGTTTATCATTATAAAATGTGTGTTGCTGTTGGACAGCACCGTAGGACACCAAGGATAAAACGTTTCGTTTCAAGTGCAAATTTTCTTCTGGTTGCCGCTTTTTCCCTCGTTGCTTTCCCAGGGTGGATTTGACCTCTTTGACCCTCTTGTTTTCGAACAAACAAGTTCCGTTAGACGAGTCATTGGCAGTGTCTCTTCTAACGAGCTCTGCCACCGTCTTGCAGTCAAAACAGGGTGGCTACAGCATCGCTAAAGTCACTCCTGTGGGAAAGACCTGCTCCGTGCTTGCTGGAGAAGAAATCCCTTCTCACTGGCAGCGGGATGGTTACCGGGTTCTTTAAATCTATGGGCATATTTGATTTTGTCTTCGGGGATTCCCCTGAGTATTGGACCCATGTATTTACCTGTATGTATGTAATCCATATGGCAAAGCCTATTAAGTGGAGGTATAATATATACTATCAGTGTACTCATTAGACCACCACTTGCCGTCATACCTCATGTCACATATCTTCCATGAAGATTCCCTTCATACCCAGGACAAAAGAGGAACAAACTAAAGGATTACAACTAAAATGACCGACCAAAATAAAACGGCATGTCATTTTTTTTTAAATACAATGTCGTAACCCTGAAATATGTGTAGATAATATGGAAACAAATGAGATTATTTTAGTCAGAAGCGAATTCATCTTGCTATACCACAGACTGCTAATTTGCCATTTTAAGGAAATGCTTACCAAGTTTTTTTTTTTTATGGAAATATGAAGACAAGTGAGCAGTGCTTTGTAAGGTAGAACTGATAACTACTGAGGGATACAACACATAAAGCTCCTTCAAAGACTTGGGGAAGAACTGTCTCGAAATAAAGGTAAGGTGATCCCTGAAATTAGACGCTTTTGAGGCTTGACATTTCCGAGATGGGTAGAATTGAATTAAAAGACATGAAACTAATTAAGGAGGGCGATGCAGTGGTTTGAATCGTAACTGTCCGTCCACACCAGAAGCGAATTGAGCGACCAAATCGCCGGAAGTCATTCACTTTCTATGGGCAAGAGCGACCAAAGCGACCAAAGCGACCAACGCTACCAGCGGCCAAAGTTGAGCGACCAGAGCGTCAAAAATAAGTTGAAAACTTTTTAACTTTATGCAAATGACTATTATTCGCTTCAGCGGCCAAACACTGACAGCCAATCGGAATGTAGACGCTCTTCGCTTGCGTGGATCCCAGGGAACATCGGCAGACACTTTGGTTCCTACCTACCTTTATTCACTCACTGAACAAAATGTCGGCTGAAGTATTAATCGCGGCTGTAACTGGGCACCCGGTGTTGTACGAACCCACCCCTTTCCAGTTCAGAGATCGAAACGCCGTAGTGGTTTGGATATCAAGTGATGATAAGCGGGAGTATTTATAGGCTACATCTAGAACGTTCGTATTTAAGCGGGAATCATTTTAATTTGCTCTCCATGCCACCAATCTAACCAACCAATCGCGTGTAGCATGCTTTAAACAAAACCAAAAAAGTTTTTGAAATCGTCACATAAACAAACTAATCGACAAGACGAGGGATAAATGACAAGGGATATATATAGTCTAGATAGATAGAAAGCCTAGTCAAGTCTTTATTAAAGGGACTCTCACCTTTGTTGCATTTGAGAATTACAGCACATTCAAATCATCCCGCCTTCCTCCAATGCCCCACCCCCTAAGCGTTATTTTTTAGAGTATTGTAACGACCTCGCCGGTGACATAATGATGTCGAGTCATTAGTAGTTGAAGGTAGTTTTAATGAACCAAAACCAGGTCACTGAAACCCGTAACATTGTAACCAACGGCAGAAAACCGACACAAAACAAACCCCGGTTACCCCGACAACCCCCAACACGGTCTCACTCGCGTGCAGGCCCCCACCCTCCTGTTCTTCCAAGGCCCTCCCCCAGCTGACCTAATGATTCGCCCCCGCGCTGATTGACAAGAAGAACATTACAATACATGCACATAGAACAACTGGCATAGCGGACAACGAAATATAATGTAACACATAACACAAACTATTTAACTGTCCCAGGGTCGCTACAGTACAAAAGTTCTAGACTCCCATGGGTTATGTTTAGACTCCCATGGGTTATGTTTAGACTCCCAGGGGTCATAATATCTACCAGGGGTCTAGTAAACAAGAAATTTAGCAGGTGGCTCACTGTAATTTTATGGGCTTCGTGTGATACCGTTTTGAGGCCCCATGTTGAAGGACATTGGTCCCACTGAGTATAAGAAAGGTGTATGAGCATTACAAACAGAGTAGCGGGACAACGTAGCGTCTGAGGCCGAAATGGGTCCCCTAATCGGACTGAATGGTGCGGTTGGGTGCCAACGGTCTGGAGGTCTTCCTGTAGCTCCAGAGTAGCGGGACAACGTCGCGTCTGAGTCCGAAATGGGTCCCGTAATCGGACTGAGTGGTGCGGTTGGGTGCCAACGATCTGGACGTCTTCCTGTAGCTCCAGAGTAGCGGGACAACGTCGCGTCTGAGTCCGAAATGGGTTCCGCAATCGGACTGAGTGGTGCGGTTGGGTGCCAACGGTCTGGAGGTCTTCCCGGAGCTCCAGAGTAGCGGGACAACTTCGCGTCTGAATCCGAAACGGGTCCCCTAATCGGACTGAGTGGTGCGGTTGGTTGCCAACGGTCTGGAGGTCCTGAGAATCATCCAGGGGAGCGGGACCACTTGGCTTCTGAGGCCGAATCGGGTCCCTTTGTCAGACTGAATGGTGCAGTTGGTGGCCAACAGTCTGGAGGTCTTCCTGAGGCTCCAGAGGAGGGTAACTCTGTGAGTCTGAGTCAGAGATGAGTCCCCTAATCGGACTGAATGGTGCAGTTTCAGTACGCCGTGGACCACTTTGGTCTGCCATCGTCAGTCGCTACGGTCGCTACTCGCTACTGTCTGCCGTGGAATCAAAACAAACCCTCTAGTTGAGGACGCGCCTTGATGACGCAGGCCCGAATGCGCCACAAGAAGCAGACGGAAAACCTTATATATCCATGCAGCAAACAGACAGGTCTGTCGGCCAATAAGGTCATTCGGTCCGAAGAATTTTATTGGTTGAAGTTTTCACTAAATATTATGAGAGTAAAATAATTGTTTGTTTTTACTCCTGGTTGGTCTGTCTTGCATATTAGAGTGTTATTACCTTATTAATACCAATTTAACCTTATCCAAAAAAAGTGTAAAAATGCAACAAAGGTAAGAGTCCCTTTAATACCAAACGACACAAATCGTCGGGAATCCATTTAGGTGGTTCGGCCCACACAGGACAGTAGCCTACAAGACCACACAGAACAAGTCTGACTGCACATACACACAATACATCACATTAAAACTAGACACGCGTTGATAGATAGATAGACAGAAAAGCCTAGATAGATCGATATGTTCCATTATTTGCCTTGCGGAGCCAACCAGTCCTGTGCGCGTATGCAAATTAGCCATGTGCGCGAATGTCTATTTGTTTTGGGTGAGGCTGTTGCAAACCAGGCTGAGCAGTTAATCCCTGGTCACGTCATCATTAGCCTACCTGTATTTTTCAAGACAGAGTTTTAGATCCCTTTTAACCTACCACAAATTCACAGGCTTCCTATTTTACTCTCTTCTCAAAATCTTATCTCACTGGAATAATATCTGGATGAGTGGGCAGTCTCAAAGGTTTGAGGTTTCCTGTCTGGTTAATTTATGTGGCATTTTGCCTTTGCTTTTGACAGTCCAGTGTTGATGAAGTGAGGTCTATGCAGGGGCTCTGGCATCACCGCCGTGCTGGATGACAGTGATCAGAGGACATGGCTGTCCGCCACTGGGCCTGAGCTACGGCCATCAGCTCTGTCATCATCACCCTGCTGATTACCCTTAATAAGCACAAAATAGCCCAGAGATTGGCACATCTCTGGGTGTTTGTGTGTGTAATTGCATAAGTGGGAGGGTGGAGAGAATTGTATTGTGACTCAAAGCGTTTGTGTGTCTTTGAGGGAGATAATCTGTGTGTGTGTGTGTGTGTGTGTGTGTGTATCTGTGTGTGATGTCTTCAGTTTGTATCAATGGAGAGGCAGTTTGGGTGTGTGCGTGTGTGTGTCTCAGTCTGTCTGTCTGGGTGTGTTTGAGAGAGCATATTGGACATTCAACACACACACACACACACACACACGCACGCACGCACGCACGCACGCACGCACGCACACACGCACGCACACACGCGCGCGCGCGCACACAAACACACGCACTCTCTCTGCCATCACTCCAAGCAATCCCCCCCTAAAAATGACCTGGCAATGTCTTCATAATACATAGATAAAATTGAATAAATGTGTATTTGTCTTCCTATAAATGTGGAGTGCGTGAATCCAAGAAGGCCGAACTGTTCAGGGATGTGGACAAGGTATACCAGAGAGCAGGAAGGGAGTGCATAGAGCATCAGGGTTTGATTCAGTGGGTATTATTTGGCAGTTCAGTTATCATTTTGCGGGTATTTTCTGTTCCCGTTCCAAGCCTGTTTTTCTCCTCCACCTTTCGGCAAGACTTTTCTTTCGGCGTGTTATTTTTGAGCCATCGGAATTGATCTTCTTCCAAAGCACATCCCCTCTACATACTGTGAACAGAAAGAACAGAGAGATACAGAGATGCAGACAGAGAAGGGATTCATAGATATAGTGACAGAGAGAGCGAAAGAGAAAGAGAGAGAGGGGGGGGGGGGGGGGGGGGGAGATATAGACACTTTGCTACCTTCTCTGGCGCTCACGCTCTCTATTTATCTCCATGGATTTGAGAGGTAAAACAGTCTCCTGCCATGGTTTGTTGTTGTGTTGTTGCGGGGATAAAAGCACGAGAGCCCGCACTGCTAGCCGAGGTCCATCAGTTCATGAATGACTGCATGCGTAAGACACGAAAACAAACAAATGCGACTGGTTTTCGGGTACAATAACACACGGCTTGGTAACAGAACACGTTGTGAAAATACGAAATAGAGCTCTACAAGATAGCTCAAAAAGAACCAAAGGTTTGCGGTTGCCCTTAAACACTGAAAGCTCCATCAAAAGATTCATGAATATAAAATAGTTTCAATCACCTTTAAAGAGAGCCACAAAGTAGTTTGATTAATAAATCTAAAGTAAATAAGGGACACATTGGAAAAGGCTCAACCAGAGAAGATAATGACGAGTGTGGAACTGCATGTCTCGAGCAGTCGACAGACCCGGATGATGTAGCATTCACTGGGTTTAAAATTACATGCTCATACACTTTTTCATTATGGATGATATCAGACAGGGGGTAGGCTCCATCTTATCCAATCTTTAAGTTTTGTCCTTACTGGAAATAGATAAATAACTGCAGCTGCGTCTTTATGATTTCCCAATGGAACGTGTTTTTGAGATAGATCTCTCAAATGTTCCACGAGGACACCTTGAGTAGTGTCGCCACCCCCTCTTTACGTGTAGAATCATCCCAGAAATAAGAGCAGTTCTTGTCTTTTATTAGACCACTGAATGCCTTTCCTAGAGAGAGAGAGAGAGAGAGAGAGAGAGAGAGAGAGAGAGAGAGAGAGAAAGAGAGACGGAAAAACCTACAGACACAGATAGACAGACAGAGAAGAGACTCAAGAGCGATATAGGGATAGAAAGAGAGAGAATGAGAAGCAAGAGGGATAGAGTGAGAGAGCTGACAAGAGGGTGAGCGACATGGAATGAGAAGAGCGAGAGATAGAGAGAGTGAGTGAACAAGAGAGACAGAGAGAGAGACGAAAAAGAGATATAGAGAGAGCTACAGAGACAGAGATTTAGAGGGGAGCTAGATCTACTAGATTAACAGGGATTTCTCCCCCTCGGTGCATTTGCAAGCGGAAGTGTGAAGAGTGAAGTGTGCTGGTGGAACAAAACCCTTGTTGGAGGCACTGAGACGTGCCCAGTTTAGAAATCAAGTCCTTCAGTCCCTTCAAACCCTAAAACAGAGCAGGGGTTAGAGTCAACTATATATTCATATATATATATAGATGGTATATACGTAGTCACCACATTCCTTCTTTCTATTTAGTCAAATTCTTATATATATAGTAGAGCTGTCGGTTAAACGCGTTATTAACGGCGTTAACGCAAACCAATTTATACGGCGTTAAAAAATGTATCGCGCGATTAACGCAATTATTTTATTTAAAAAAAATATATATATTTTTTTTTTTTTTTTTTTTCTTGGGCTCAAAACAAAGAAGCAGTAGCCTGACTGCTATGTTCAAATGACATTTGTTCAAAGCAGTCGTTTAATTGCACTATAGGCTCTTTTTTTGTATTGTCCTGTTTTGATCAGTATATGCCAATGTTGTTATCAATAAAAAATCATTTGCACAAGGCAAGCCGATGCACTTCACCATGTTGATAAGAGAATTAAAATGAGAAGAATTATGGGACAAAAAAATCAAGGGATATTTAGCATAGAAAAATAATTTGCGATTAATCGCGATTAATCATGAGTTAACTATGACATTAATGCGATTAATCACGATTAAATATTTTAATCGCTTGACAGCTCTAATATATAGATATGTATCTACATGTAGATATACTGTATATTTATATGTATATATACATAAAGATATTCATATTTATATGAATATATATAGATATACATACATACATAAATAAATATAGATATACATAAGCTGTAGAGGGGACTGGTCAAGTGGAGCTCTTTATATTCAAATACATAATTAAAAGGCCACCTGTTTTAGTTCTTTGAGTGTCGGTGAGGAGATGGGAGAGGGGAGAGGGAGGGGGGAGAGAGAGCGAGAGAGAGAAAGAGAGGAAAATTAATATGGAAAAATGACATTGATGTGGGAGAGAAAGTGTTGGGGCCTTCGGGGAGGGTGGGGCTCGGTAAATGGCACCATTAGATGTTCAGAATTTAAAAAAAAAAAAGAGCAGGAAAACAGAACCCACGTTGATGGGCCCTGCATTAGCATACATATTGGGGCATGTCAATGTTTGATTCGGCCTCAGCATCCACCTGGTTCCACTACAACTCCACCTGGTTCGGCTCATTTAGCATTCTCAACCCTAATTTGCGTTATTTTGGTCCCTCACAGGCTACGCTCTGCATATGGGTGGCTAGCAACCATGGAGATGGGTTAGAGAAGCCAAGTATGAGTCTAATTCTCTCTCTCTCTCTCTCTCTCTCTCTCTCTCTCTCTCTCTCTCTCTCTCTCTCTCTCTCTCTCTCTCTCTCTCTCTCTAATATACTTATAGTGGCCAGGCATTGTTACTTACTTGAATATTTTGCCTACAATGTGAGAGAGAGAGAGAAGAGAGAGAGAGAGAGAGAGAGAGAGAGAGAGAGAGAGAGAGAGAGAGAGAGAGAGAGAGAGAGAGAGAGAGAGAGAGAGAGAGAGAGAGAGACATATGCAGACAGAGAGAGAGACAGACAGATAGAGAGAGAGCGAGCGAGAGAGAGTGTGTCCTGTTGGAACATGAAGCTAGGGCTGCTTCCCACTGGATACCCCAGCATGCGGTACCCTGTGGACCAACTCAAACAGGCCACATAAAACACCTTGGGTTGATGCAGCATGCTGAATAGTGCCTGGTATCTCCTTGATAAGATGCTTCATCTTTTCACTTTGTTTATTATTTAAATAAGTTGTAGCAATTTACCATGTCTTCAGCCTTTGTCGATTGGCAGTTTATGTTTATGAGGATTGTGATTGTTTGTGTTTTTGTGTGTGTGTGTGTGTGTGTGTGTGTGTGTGTGTGTGTGTGTGTGTGTGTGTGTGTGTGTGTGTGTGTGTGTGTGTGTGTGTGTGTGTGTGTGTGCGCATGTGTGTGTGTGCGTGCGTGCATGCGTGTGTGTGTGCAGGTTTAGTGCATCTATTATGTAAATAGGAAACTGTATGTAAAAAAGTTGAGAAAAAATAGAGAGAAAGACTTTTTTGAGGATTTAATGTAATTTGTGAAAATGGTTGTTGGAGCCTTTCCTCCTAAAATGAAACAATGTCTGCAATCCATAAACCACGGTACCGTTTAGGAACTGTACAGAAAATCCATCAAATCAAAACAAAAAAGTAATAAAGAAAATATGAATAAAGATATTGTACTGTGGCTTTTGTTTGGTGAGAACTTCCAATATGAGGCACACAGTTAAAGCTTTCTCAGCGAAACGGACGCCACTGAGCTGCTATACGACGAAACAAAGCATTCAACGCACTCGTCATCGCCTCCCGATATGTCGAAACATAACTGCTCTGGCGCTCTGTGTCCTGTTGTTTGGTCTCATGCTGTTACACATTGTCTCCGACTGTGGATGTTCCGCGTAAAGCGCCGCAAAACATCCAAATCGTTCTGTTTAAAATCTTGGAAAACGGGAGCGGACAGCTGCCGCCGTGTCTCCGAACGAAGGTTGTGTTTGATTTGTGTTTGAATTGGACAGAACAGGACGCTGCTCGGCGCATCACCCCGACCATCTGGCGGAAACACGGGAAAAGCAGACAAGACAAGAAAATGTTTGTGTGCACGAATCCAGAGGCAGTCTCCCCCTGCCTCCAGAATCATTTCACGCAAACGCCGCGTGTGTCCCGTCTTCTGTGTGTGTGTGCGTGCGTGTGCATGTGCACGCGCACGCGTGTGCGTGCGTGCGTGTGTGTGTGTGCGTTCTCCGTTTACACACTAGCCCAAGTGCACCTGTGTACATGCCGGTGTGTTCGCCAGTGTGCAAACCCTCGCATCAGAGGACAACACGGCAAGTTGTTCAAACTGCGGTCGAAGCAATTACACACGGGTAGGCACGACGATGAGCGTGTATCCGTCCCAACGTATATGCTCCGGTCTCATAATGAGGCCCAGGCAAGCTTCCCTTGCCACTCGGCTGATCAGTACTCAGCAGGTGTCCTGGCTCTTATTAGGGCCACAGCACCGCTGGGAGGTGGTAAATGAGGGAGGCATTCCCCAAGAGACACATCCTCTCCATGCCCCCCCCCCCCCCACCTCCACCCGCTCCCCCCCCCCCCCCCCCCCCCCCCCCCACCACCATCGCCAGCTCCCCCCATTCTCCCACCCAGCTAAGCGCAAGGCGTTCTGAGGAGTAACACTGAGATGGGTGAGAGAGTAGGAGATCGTAAGGAAGAAGGATGGATAAGATGGAAAGAAAATGATATAAAGGAAGAAGAATGAAAGAATGGGAAGAAAAGAGGCAAAGGGGTGCAGGAATAAGATAACTATACGACATAGACAATACACGTTGCAGAGTTTTGGGTCATGTATGATGATAAGCAAAGGTGTCATTCAAAGTTGGTCAAACATTCAAGATGGTCTATGGAACTTTTTGAGTATGGCTGCGTGGACTCAAAACATTTAAAATAGTTAACTTTGAATATTTTCTATATGGCTCCAGTTTCAGATACGACCAGGCTTTTTTACAGTTTTGGTTTCCCAGATAAAAGCTGCTAACTTGTCATGGATTATGATGCAAGAAATTTACCCTGAAACATATGATACGTCTTAATTAATAATTTGTCAGTACCTTTTACGATTTGACTCTCTTTACACAGTCTTACAGTCCATGTCAATGTCTAAAAAGTGTTTCTGGACAAGGCTACTTATATTAATTCATTTTTTATGTACATACGGTACTAGCACATACACACTCAGTGACACATACACACACACACACTGGCTTCCTTGTTCATCTCCCATGAAGCTCCAATATTGCAGGTTGGCTCTGTACTTTTTTGTTTGATTATATTCCCCTACCTCCTGTTTCATGAGTTCAGACCGGAAATGAGTAGTGTGACTTGACCATCCTTCTCTGACCGAGTTCAGGCAAGGCCAATTTAGAGTGAAAGGAGTTAAGCAAAGGCCAGGGAAGTACAAGTACTACATTGCAATAACAATGCCACCAAAAGCTTTCAGAAATTCAGCAATTGCAATGTATATATATGCATACATATACGAATACCAATCTATTTGTGGATATAGCAATCCATTAACAAATACTGCAACAATATCCACTGTGATTCTTGCAGGCAGCCACAGTTAAATAACTTCTTATTGTAGCATTGAGCAGTAGCCGCTGCTTTCATATGTTCCACAGTGCACCTGGATCCTAGAGAACTTATTTGAGTTCAAGTCAGAGAAGCTTTGTTGACGGAAGTCAATATGGAAGTCAACTTAGGGAAGTTTATACTTGGCCACTTCGCCTTTAATATCCAAACTTGAGTAAAGTTGTCAGGCGCACTGAGCAAGACACACACAAGACAGAAGAGAGGGAGAGGGCAATAAGTAAAGTCTCTCTCTCTCTCTCTCTCTCTCTCTCTCTCTCTCTCTCTCTCTCTCTCTCTCTCTCTCTCTCTCTCTCTCTCCCCCCCACTCGCTCCTCCCCAGCCTCCAGGGACTGCTATGCTTCATCAGATCCCCCCTTAATGAGTGGACTCCAGTGGGGAATACTCCAAATGGACTAATTTGTAATTGATTCGCTGCATTAATTACTGTCCCGGTTACGCCTGTGTCACGCTTAATATTGGGCCAATCTGACGGGCTGAGCGGCCCTTCCGCAGGGGGACCGTTGACGGGTTGAGGCGGCCGTTATTCAATTACGCTGCGCACATCTGCAAGCGGGTCCCAGACTCCTAATCCACGAGTAATCGCTTCCTCACTCTCCCTGGGCGTCGGCAGAAAGCAAGGAGGCAAGGGGCTGTTGCACTAGATCTATATCCTAACCGTACATCTTAGCCTTGGTCACTTGAGTGTTCCGTAATTCAAAACTTAACTTTGGAGTAGGAGTCGGGAACCTATCCTGATTTGGTTTTGGTTTAAGAGGGTGAAATGTGTGGTATTGTCAACTCTTGTACATGGCGATTAAATCATTTTATTTAGCTTCAAGGTCTGAGTGAGCACATGTTAACCTTGTATGTGTAGAGCAATATAATATGTCTTCAGTCTAGTTTGATCCCGAGATTATCTGGAGAGAGAGATGGAAATACACAATGGGCTTATTTCCATTCATTGTTTCGAGAGTTTAATTATCCATTAAAATCTAACACAAACTTGCATGCAATGTTTCTCTTCGGTAGAATATTGTCCATTCAGTTTTTTATTTACGTCCCATGCTCTGGGTCTCCCCAAGAAGTTTCACTATAACATTATAGAACTGCTGTTTTTCGGGGAACACTATGAATAAAAGCCAACTATGGGGTTTTACTGAGATCGTACTAGGTTAAATAGATGGATGGACCGACATTCCAATCTGAGAAATTCTCATAAAGGTTAACCAAACAATACATGATTACATGACTCAATGAAAATGTGAGCTTGCTCTCTTCTCTGAGTATACATTCAGAGCAATCTCGCACTGCCGTCTAGGAGCAAGCTGACTCTTTATGTTCTGGGATATGAAAGGTGAAGGCAGAAGGGCCTCTTGGGCTTTTTCCACGCCACTGGAATACAAAGGGCCTAATTGGAAAGTCACTGAGTAGTGATTGGCTCTGCATGGATATTCCCTGCAGAGATATCAACAATAATCACCCGCTTCTTCTGCACATCAACTCCACTCAAAGAACAATAGGCACTGCAGTGTCTGTGGCATTATATGTGTATGAATGTGTGTGTGTGTGTGTGTGTGTGTGTGTGTGTGTGTGTGTGTGTGTGTGTGCGTGCGTGCGTGCGTGCGTGCGTGCGTGCGTGCGTGCGTGCGTGCGTGCGTGCGTGCGTGCGTGCGTGCGTGCGTGCGTGCGTGCGTGCGTGCGTGCGTGCGTGCGTGTGTGTGCATATGTATGTGTGTTTGCTGTTTTTTTCGTTGCTATTTACAGCATACTGCATTGCAAGTATATGTGTGCACCATTTGTGTGTGTATGCGTATGCGTGTGCATGGATGCGTGCATGCATGCGTGCATGTGTTCATAGGACTGAGCATTGCCATCGGGTTACTCATATCTTTTGACAAAATGAATGTCAACACAGTTTTTCCATTGCAGAGACTGCGATCCGGGAGAGTGTCTCTCTACTTGAATTAATTCACAGAACGCAACATATGCCATATCAGGCACACCCTTCAATTTAAATATCAGGGCTATAGCGCCATTGAGCTACACAAGGGAATAGTCATGCACGCATCGTATATGTTAAGAAACCGAGCTGTTGAATACTATATTGTAGACACTCTAAACGCCATTCAAATCATTCTGCTGCTGAGTCCTAGCCTGGGTATACCCATGCTGCCTTGCGCGCGATTTCATTTCACGCTGCTAGGCTAGGCAGCCTGGATTCCATGGATCAGATTTTCACCTTAGATAGGGAACCAATCACAGAACGGGGAGGGACAGCAAGACGATGACGACGTCATTGCGACACACCAAAGCTTGTAGTTCTATTTCATGTAGGCTACGCCGTCTAGGCTTCGCCTTATGGGCTTGTCCCGTGCGCATGCTTGCACGCACTGAAAATGTTCAACTATGCACCAATCAACGTGGGCACCGCCCACATTTCCCACGGCACCGTGTATATAAGGCGGCGCAAACCGCCGCCCATCCTCCCATTTCTTTCAGCGATTTTTACTGATAAACGAAAACGAAGATATGACTTCAAACAATAAGATGACCGGTGGCTGCGGTGTGGGCGAGGCCACGGACCAACGGCCCTTTTCAGGGCCACTGGAGAGCGCTCCTGTGAGAGCTGGCGGGGCCTTTTCAGGGCCTCAGTGCGCCTCCTGTCCCGCTTCCCTGGCGCCGGGTGATGGGCACCTGGCATGTTTCAGGTGCCTCGGCGCTAAACACGCCGCGGCTGCCTTGGTAGCTCCGGATGGACTACTTGGGCCCCGGTTGTCGGAGGTGGTCGCTCACCAGCAGTCCGTCCGTGAGAATCGTTCCCGGTTCGGGGCGATTCTCACGGGCTCCTCCCACCAGCAGGCCGGGAGGAAGCGGGGTCCAGGCCGGTTCCAGCGCTCCAGGGGGCCGCCTCCGCCTCCAACCCTGATGCCGCATTAGCAGTCGCAGCAGCAGCAGCAGCAGCAGCAGCAACAGCAGCCGCCGCCGCAGCCGGGGAGAGCTGTGAGGAAAGTGCTGTTGCATTTCTTTCACCTGATGCGTGGCCGCCACGTTCTGATCAGGACAGACAGTATGTCTGAGTGCGCTCCTCTGCTCTCCACCAAAAGGCGGTCGAGCTCTGGCTTTGGGCTCATCAGTATCTCCTCAGTCTGAGAGCCCTGCATATCGCGGGCGCCCAGAACTTCAGGGCGGACCTCATGTCTCGCGGCGGTCCCCGCCGCGAGACATGAGGTCAGATCAGTCCGACATTGTCGGACTGATCTGGCATAGATTCGGGACGGCTCAGGTGGACCTGTTCGCGTGCAGGGAGAACACACACTGCAGGTGGTGGTTCTCTCTCAACCCTCGGGATCTTCCCCCGTTTGGGGTGGATGCGTTGGCGCACACACATTGGCCGCGGGTTCTCTTGTATGCGTTTCCTCTGCTCCAGCTGATCCTTCCTCTTCTGGAGCGGGTCAGGCAGGAGAGATTGTCCCTGATTATAGTGGCTCCGGGGAACCGCTCAGCTCTGTGGTTTCCAGAGCTGGCGGTGCTCTCACGGACGGCGCCGTGGCCGGTACCGTTCAGACCGGATGCGCTTTCACAGGCCCATGGTACGGTGCACCACCCGCCCGATGTATCGGGACGGCTGTTGGTCTGGCTCCTGAGAGGTTGATCCTGCAGGGCAAAGGTTTGCCTGAAGCGGTTATCAACACTATCCAGGGTGCTTGTGCACCTTCTACTTCTTCCCACTATCCGGCAAAGTGGTGCGCTTTCTCTGTGACAGGAACCACGCTGCCCCATCCCATTGCGAGGTTGGAAGCGTGCTTGCGTTTCTACAGCACTTATTGGAGAAGGGTTTGGCTTTTTCCACTATCAAGTTCTATGCGGCAGCTGTTTCGGCTGGTCATGCGGGCTGTGATGGTGGACCGATCTTCAGCCATCCACTGGTCAAGAGGTTCTTGCGTGGGGCTAGACGGGTTAGGCCTGTTTCGCGAGTGCTTACACCACGCTGGGATCTCCCCACCGTGTTGCGCGGGTTGTCCAGGGACCCTTTCGAGCCTCTGTCTCAGGCCCCTTTGGATGCCCTGTCCTTTAAAACGGCGCTCTTATTGGCTTTGGTTTCTGCCAAGCGGGCCTGTGAGCTGACCGCTCTGCCTGTCAGCCCGAGCTGCTTGTTGCTTAACGAGGACAGCTCCTTTGCGCTGCTCAGACCTAATCCTGCGTTCCTCCCTAAGAACATTAATAGTTCTTACTGGTCGAGAGATATTGTGCTTGAGGCTTTTCACCCCCCGCCTCATTCTAGTGAGGCGGAGGCGGAGTTGCATCTCCTGTGCCCGGTGCGGGCGCTGGCTATGTACATGAAACGCTCGGCCGCGTTCCGCTCCACACAACAGTTGTTTGTGTGTTAGCGACGCTAGCAGGGGCTGCGCTCTCGATGCAGCCTTAGATAGGGTTCTAAGTAGTTTAGAACGCAAGTTTATTTTGAAAAAAGAGCAACTTCCAGCGTTAAACTCTTTCATCACCAATGCCGTGTTTCACTATCCATACTATCCGTACTTACTAGCCTAAGTTTAAGTACGTAGGGCGTTCCGATTCAGAAATCGGGCGAAAATAAGTGTACTGAGAGGACCCGGATGGTGTACTCAAAACGGTCAAATCGCGTGTGTGGCGATGTACACTTTTCGTACTCAACGGCAGCCATCTTAGCTACGTAGTGGAAGAGGGCGGAGCCAGACTGAGCCAAAGTCGGTGCATTTTCCACATAGCCTGCATTAATAGAGTCATTTTGTAGTTTTTATAGCTTTTTATAGCTGCTAGGCGTAAAGAGTTCACCGTTCAAAGCGGGATGTTTATTGCACGTAATTACGTAATGTAAATTAGCGCACTTATTGAGTGCGGATAGTGTACTTCGTTTAAGTGTACTCATGGAAGTATGGATATCGGAACACGGCACAAGAAGGATGTCTTTGCCCTGCTACCAACATGTTTTGATTGGCTATGAGCTACGTACAGACTCATAAGCTAGACATTCGTAGCGCCCAATAAACGGCTCCGGGCAATCGTAAACCACGCCTCAAATACAAGAAAATGAATGTGTGGTTCCTAGACCTCATCTCAACATAGATTGAGATGAGGTCTGGCGTTAGCCAGGCTAGCTGAGACCACCTTCGAGAGAGGAGATGCTGTTGATGAGGTGGAATCATTTTGAATGTATTTTTCATTATTGACATTAACAAGCTTAGTCATTTTGTCACTCATGGAAAACCCTCATATATCATCCTAGCAATCAATCAACCTTTGCATTCGTACTGCAAAATGGGCGCGATCAATGTGAACGGGAAAAAGCAGACAATATGTTTCATTTTCCACACGCCGCCCGCATGAGCGGATGTTTACTCAGTTTACTCTGTTTCATCAAGTTGTGATTCAGCAACACAGTGCGCCCTCTTTGTTGCCTCAAGCCAAAATAAAAGGAAGATAAAATAGTGACCCTCCGCGCTCTCTTTCTCTCACACAGTTGATTATATTTTCTGCTTTGATGTATGTGAGCCGTCCACTAGCCAAACTCACAGAGTGCTGATCGCAGCCCGGAGAAAGCGAAAGAATGGCCGAGGCCCTGGGAGACGCTGCTCTCCATTCTGTGTTTTATACCACTTTATGTCACCTTGGCAATTTAAAGGCTGCCTACAGGGGAACTCAAATAATCTCCCACTTCTTCTTTATTGTTTGCATTTACTGGGTTTGGACCAGGCCTTCAAAACAAAATGTGTTGCCACTGCTAGATGTGAATTTTTGCAAAAAACACGGTAATGACGTCAAAAATAAATTTGTATGACAAATGATTTCATAAAATGACTCCAACTCTCTTTCTCTCTCTCTCGCTCTGTTCCCCTCTCTTTCTCTGCGTCATACAAACACACACACAAACAAAACCCTCTCCCCCTCTCTCTCTCTCTCTCTCTCTCTCTCTCTCTCTCTCTCTCTCTCTCTCTCTCTCTCTCTCTCTCTCTCTCTCTCTCTCTCTCTCTCTCTCTCTCTCTCTCTCTCTCTCTCTCTCTCTCTCTCACACACACACACACACACACACACACACAAATGACTCACTCTCTGTATCCTCTCTCTCTATCGCACTCTGTCATGCACACACACACACACACACACACACACACACACACTCACACACACACACACACACACACACACACACACACACACACACACACACACACACACACACACACACACACACACACACACACACGTTTAATGCAGTTGATGAATGACCTGGGAACTCTGGGGTTCAATAAATTGAGTGGACAACTTGTTGCCTGGAGACTATATTTTTCCTTTCTGCGTTGTTGTTGTCTCTCGTTTGAGTTTTAAACGGCTCGGCAGCCCCTCACCTGCGGGATCTCTCAGACCTGGAGCGTCGATGCCAGCTAATTACTACTTTGACCAGACAGTTCCACGTCTGGGGGGGAGGGGGAGGTTGGCAGGGCAGTTGACACTGCCGCCGCAAGTCCTTTAAGTACCCGGACAAGGCCGACAGGCATTGCATCGGGAGGGCCAGGGGGCAACACTTAATGTCCCCTGGCTCAGTTATTGGCTAATAAAGGTTGATGGCCCACGTTGCTCTATAAATTTGGGGGAGTGTAGGTGAGTGGGAATAGGTGGGCTGTGCTGAGGATGTCGGAAGGTCTTCTCTTTTTTAAAAGAGTAACTAATTTTTTTTGTCAGATCCACCTTTGGTTGGCTTGGCGGGCTATGGGTGTTATAGGGGAGTATCTGGAGTCATGATCACTCCAGGGCAGAGGTCACTAGTAGTCCTCGTCCGGACCCAGACACTGTCCTATCTGGACCCGGACCTATTACGGATCAATTATTGAGAATTGTTGTTTTTTTTACAAGTTTTCTGGACATTACGGCACTGGTTTGAGCGTGGTTGGCTCCAATTACAGCTCTGAGACAGCTTCCAACACTACATTGTTCCAGTCTCACCAATCAACACCTACACATGTGTATGAGAACGGCCCTTACATCACTCCAGCTCGGATTCAAAATCCTGGTAGGACAAGCTAGTGCTCCCGTCTCTCACTGAAGTACTGAGTAAAAGAAAGATAAAAGGAGGCACTAAAGCTGTTCAATTTATACGATGTGTTGAGATTGCGGATACAATTTGTTGAGACTGTTAAGAGGTCCAAAGGTAGTGAACAAAAACGGAAAAAAATAATCCAGCAATTGCCAACCTTTTATCGAATATTTCCCAAATCAGGCACTTTATTTTAAGATGCACGTTTTTCAAAGGATCTGGCTGTCAGGCTTGTTTTTTTAAATTCCGTCCTTTTTTTCTTACTTGAAATCAGAAAATAATATTTATTTATTGTTTAAATACTTATTATTTATAATCCCTCATGTTCAATGTTAAAACATGACATTAAGAATAGCTATTGTTCAATATTATTGAAATGTACTTTATTAATTTGAATGTTTCATGAGTTCAGACCGGAAATGAGTAGTGTGAATTTAAATTGACTACTTCAAGACACAACTACTAGGCTACTTAAATATACATGGCACTGAATCACAACCCAAGTCAGCCATTAAGAAGTTCAGGACCTTTGCTTTAGGAAATATTCTCTAACTAAACCTCTTGAAGTTTTATTGAATACCCCTTCTCTAAAGGGACACATAAGAAGGGAGGAACCAAAGCAGCATAGCATGTTTCATTGAGGCTTTTGGTTTATAACACACAGATCAGGAACTGAGTAATACAAAGAAGTAATCCAATCTGAAAACATTAGGTGCAAGAGTTAACATGGTTTAGTATTGAGACACGGATGTGGAAAACAATAGGAACACATCGGCCATCTCCGATGACGTCGCATAATGCATACATGCATACTGTATACTATACCCCCAGCCCATTCTGCCGGCGACTTGAATTCGCCCTGCAGGAGGGTCTGGAGAAGAGCAGTACATTTCTTTCTGCCTCCGATACGTTTTTGCGGGAGCCAATCACCAAGCTTGCTTTTCCCCCTGGCGTGCTATTGGCTGGTTTAACACAATGATGACAGGGAGGCGACGGCAAGCAGCCAATTACGTACAGAGTCGTTTGAATTAGGCCCATTGATCACGCCTCTTATGCTGAAGAAAATGACAGCAGCCTCAACTAACCAACGTGCAATCTACGATTGAGCTTGGTCTGGCAATAGCCAGGCTAGTCTTTTGCCACACGAGTGCGAGGCCTCTTCACTAAGTGCAAGGGAAAGTCGAGACACGGGTGATTTGTCCTCCTACTCTTTTTAATCGCAATAGAGCCAGGTGACATGGGCAATAAAGAAATACATATAGCCATTCCCCAGGGGACATTATCGCCCACTCGTCAATCTTCAAACGCATCACAATGTATGATAATACTCCTCTAAGTACCTCATTCTTACAAGCAGCGTTCACATAAGTAGACATATGTACGATTAACATACCATTTAAAATCAATAAACTGTGAATTGTTAATTGTTATCTCATGGGATGAAGATGCTCAGGGTTTATGGCAGACGTAGGGCTAGAAGGGGTGAGGCAGTGGTGTGTGAACTCAAATGAGGACACAGAGTGACGTGGTCTCCAAGTAGAGTGTGCTGGGGGACTTTCACCATGTGTCCACCCCAGGATGATCTTAAAACATTCAGTGCTAACACTTTAGTGTTGTGTGAGTACACACTAAAATTATTAAATCTTCTCACATTGACGTTTGTTTTCCCTTCAATAAAAGGGTGAGGGTTAATAAGGGTTATACTTAATTTGCCTCACAAATCAGATTTTAGATTATAATCTCTATTCTAATCTGACAGCAGACAAGTGTTTCAATTTGTTTTGCATTATATTTGTTTTGAACAATCACGTTGCAGGAGGTGGGGATCTGTAAGAGGGTAATTGCCGAGCAAAAACTCTGTTTACTGTATAAAAATGTCAGTAAAGGTTTCAAATCAACACTGTCAGACTAGAAAAATGAGAATTTGTTTTCTTTGGTAAAACCTCTTCGGAGAGTAACAAGGAAACAAGGCATAAATCCGCTGCTTCAGTTATTGTTTCCGGCCCAGGTTCTGTGCCGGCTCCCCCGCCAGAAGTTTTACTACAACATAGTCAACTACTTGCTCTAAGATTATGGGTAATTTACAAGTACGAGAAATTACATGATCTTGCTCTGTATTGTACGTCTCTTACAATAGAGACGTGAAACTGTATTTCTACTGTAATCAGAGCAACTTATAAGTATAGCCTTTTATTTCTGTACTTCCTTTGTGTAATTCAATTGGCTTCTCTAAGTCCAATAAGTAATCCTGTATTTTGGAGTGTTGGACACACCCATACGCAAACTTTGGTTATTCTCATGGTTCAGTTTTGTAGTGGTTCTCCATTCTGTTACATGCCTGGCCTCCTGCTACGTTTGTGTAGGACGGGCTGGGATTTAAATATTATAGTTGTTAACAAAAGTATGAGCAACTAACCTTCTATCCCGATATAGTAATGTGAGGAGCAAGACAAAAGCTGACATAAATACAGTTCCGGTCGCTCCATTTACTGCTGAAGACATGGTCTGTTCACACGGGTAAGGAACTCGGTAGGTTGGTTCCCAACAATGGTTTCATGGTTTAAAAAATATTAAAGACATAATTACTCTGAAAGAGCCTCTCTAATTTTCCCTCTTATTATTTTCCTTTATGTCTGTCCCTGGTTCTAGGCGCCCTTGACTGACTTGTCTTCATTTCTTTTCTGCTTCTTTTCTTATCTCTCTTGCCTCTCCCATTATCTTTTCCACCCACCTCTGCTACCTCCTGAATACTTTGCTGTGCCTTTCTCATTGTCACATGGATATTATAGATATTATATCTTCTATCAAAGCAGCTTCTCCAACTTTCAAGATGATGAAAAAGAAATCTTTGACCTTTTGGTTTAAAGTCTACCATTTATAGATCATACTCGCTCAGAACAATTTTGTTTCTTTTGGAGTTTCAACTTTGATCACTACTTTCAACAGCTTCATGTTATAGGCATGCCCAAGGCCAAACTATTTTCCAGTTCCTGGACATGCATGAGGACAATGATTAAGACTGAGAAAGTGAGTCACATTCTCATTAATTAATTAGGTAGCCCAGGTTGAGTCTGTGGCCCAAGCTAAAGTGTTCCATCAATGCCTGTTAGCAAAGTATACTAGAGACTAGCCATTACAGCTATGAAGAGTGACAAGGCAGATGTTCTTGGAAACAAGTAACGAAAGCTACAAAAATAAATCTAAGACCGTGAGTGGATAATATAAGTGGACAAGAGGGAAATCAATGATTAAGTAAAGAAGAATTAAACTCAGTGCAAGTCACTAACTGAATAAGTTAGAGGAGATAAATGGGACAGGTGTAGGGACTTATTTGACACTGTCATTGTCAGATCCCTGTGCAAATGGTGTGGAGGAATGAAGGCCTTTGTGTTTCATGTTCAAGGTCACTTCAAGTTTCAACTTCTTCTCACATCCCATGATTGCTTACCAAATAGTGTCCCAATATGAATAAAAAATTGATTTGAGCTGGACAATCATCCGTCTATCAACCCTACCCATCCAAGCATCCATCTAATGCTTAATGTATTCCTGTACAAGGCTTGAAACTAGAGTATGCAGTGTACTATGGTTGTAGGAGCAAGGCAGGCGATCTGAATGGGAAGACAAACCTAAAACTGTCTGCCACACATAAACTCACACCACATAAAACCCCTCTGACCTAAACACAATAGGGTAGGCAATTAGTCAAATTGGCATAGGTTTGAAAGTATGAGGAAACCGCAGCCTCTGGCAGAAACCCTAATAAGATGAACAGCAACATGCGGACACTGGTCCGGGACCGAACTTGGATAGAAACCACAGCAAGGCAACAGTGAGTGTTCCACCCTGATGATACCCCCCTGACAAATAGTCCATTCTTCACAGTTGACGAGTTGATTAATGATCAGCCCTTTCCGCGGCCATCATGGCTGCCATTACGCTGACGGGGAGGGTTGGCTGCCTGTCCGCTGGATTCCTACAAGAATCCGGTCCAGGCCATTGACCCCCCAGAAAAGGACTGGATGGAAAGAGAAGTTTTAGATGAGAAAACGTGAGAGTAGCCCATGCTTGGAGCCACCGCCGGACGGGTCGATGGAGCAAGATAGCGCCACTTTATCCGTCATTAGGCAAGGCTATTTTTTTAGAAATTGCCTACAAGTTAATTTGACCTCATGTGGGTCAACACCTTCTGAATGCGACAACACCACATTCTCCTGGCAATTTATTTGTTCCCGGATGCCCACTAGTGAAATTGGCCAAGAGCTAATCAACATTTAGCTCCTCCAACTGTGTTATTACGCTGCGATTGATGGATGGTACAATTACACCCCGTGTCACTTAGCTAAATGGCTATGTAATCCTAATGAGTTTTTATTCAAATACTGACTACCCGATCGTGAGTGGGTAGTGAGTGTATGCATGAGTGTGTGTGTGTGTGTGTGTGTGTATGTGGGGGGGGGGGGGGGGGGGATATAATGTGGGAGGGGGGATAAGGGCTGCTGAAATAGTAATGACAACAACAGCACAAATAAATAAATACAGCTAAACAGAGGATTGAGTTGCAGATAATCAGGATATCTGGGTAGATCACAAATGCATATATCTGCCACTAGACATGAGCTTTCTGAACATAAATGATGACTGGTACAGACTTTCAGGGCTGAATGACATGAATGGGCATAGAATAACTTGGCCGGAATCAGTAGTCTGTTGTTGGCTCTTCTTGGCTCACCTCGTCTTCCCCCCAGGTACCACCATGTTACACATCACTCATATTTCTATACACCTGTAGGTTTCAAGAACAAAATACAGGACAGACTGCCACTGACCAGGTTATCTGTTGTTGGCGGGGCAAAAACAGAGATACAGAGAATAAAAGAGTACAGCTAAATAAAGATAAAATATAAATGGAGAGAAAAAAAAAAATGTAGAGAAAACCTAGAAAGAGAGAGAGATATTGCTCAAATTAAATAACAGGGAGGCCTCAACAGTTGGGAGAGCGAGCAGCAGACGGGAAGCGGGAGCAGGGGAGATGTGCGTTGCAAAGCGAGACACGCCGCCACGCTCGCCATGACAGAGGTGATCGATGGATGCGATAGAGAACATTAAGATTTCAACCCAGACATCGCCGGTGGACGCAGACAGCTGGAGAGGTGTGCGTGTGTGTGTGTGTGTGTGTGTGTGTGTGTGTGTGTGTGTGTGTGTGTGTGTGTGTGTGTGTGTGTGTGTGTGTGTGTGTGTGTGTGTGTGTGTGTGTGTGTGTGTGTGTGTGAAAACACTAGAGATATTGACATGTTTTTACATTACATTTTTTTATTCTGTATTTTTCTCATGCTATATTACTAAGTAGAATTAACATTGTTAGGTTGTTATCAGATTTGGTTTATTGCACAATAATGTATTACTCTGTACATGGCATTACATATGTATTTTATTACATGGGTCTTCTCAATGCCGTGGAACACTCTGTTCGCTTGCAAGGGCCCTTCACAACTTCCGGCAATGAATTATATTTGATAATTCACCGTTGCTAAGTATAATTGACCGCTGTCAAGGAAAACAGTTTTTTTTGCCTCTAATGCCGTCTTTGGTAATACTCCGCAAGTAGTCGGTAACTTGTCAACCCCAGTGTACTCGGTTACTAAGCGACGTGAACGTCTTTGGTGGACTATTTCTCTGCTGATCAACACTACGAATGCTGGTAACAAATAAATTGTTAAATCACAAAAAAATCACTTCACTGTGTGAAGTAATTTTGTCGTTTTGGCAAGTAGCCGTGTAATAAGCGGGATCATGTATAGAACGTCGCCAGTCATTCTTTTTCCAATAATGACCAGCGTTCTATACATTATCCCTTGCACAATGTATAACAATGTTTTATACAGCTTTCCAGAAACAAATAGCGAATACTTTCTTGCATACCAATGTGGTGATGTGTGTAGTACAGAGATACAGGACAGACAAACAAAGAGATACACGGATGCATGGACATAACAGGAGGCATGAACAGCTCACATAAAACAAGGCCAAAAGCACAGGGTATTCCACCTTATCGTCACCTGCACACGATTGCTTGGCATGGCCTGAATGCATCAAAACTGCGGGATACAAAAGAAAATGTCACATGAGATGTGCCCCGTGGATGTTTTAAATCATCTCTGTTATCACATTGGACTGGTAATGAGAAGCACAGTCAGCGACTGGTTCCACTAGGTAGTAAACAAAATCTAATGACTGAAAACCGAGGCTTGTCTGAGTGGCAGCTGGAGGAAATAAGATTGGGAATCTCGCAGGATGGGCCAGTCTGTTGTTCAGTTTTTTGCTTGTTCTATCGTGCTGTATGTTATCATCTCGGCGGGCTGGGTTGAAAATGTGTGATTGTGTGTTTGTGTGTATGTGATTGTGTATGTGTGTGTGTGATTGTATGTGTGTTTGTGTGTGTGCGTTGAACAATATAAAAACAATAAAATGTAAAGCATACTCAGCAGCGTTTGTGATTATTATAAGCGAACAGTGATAACAAATATCACAAAAGCTACATGGCATGTGCTACGTCTTGTATTCATGAGCCGCACATCTAGAGACAACGATTTCAAACAAAACCTGATTATCGCTGTGTGAGTGATATTCCGACCCAGCCAAAGTGAGAGTCAACTCTGGTTTTATATTTTGGCACTTCAACTTGAATTATTAGCAGAGAACATCTTTCATGATGGGTTTACTAGGTAAGGACCCAAGATAATACTGTCTGAAATCTTTGTTCTGGAACTGATGAATGACTAAGTCCTACATTTTTTATTACTATGACTCTTATATTATGTTATATTCACACCATTTTTAGCCCACTCTATTAGCTATTCTATCAAGGTAGCATTTGGAACCATCTGCAGTTGTGAGGTGGCCGGTACGTCTTCTTTAGATCTTACTAATATCGAATATAATTGTTAGTCGTTAAAAAACCCACAAAAAGAACGCTATATCAGTAGTTAAAATATTAAGGTTTGATAATTAAAACCACAACATTTGGATTCCTTTGTTAGAAAATCTGTGCATGAGTAAAAAAGTGTGTGCGTGTGCGTGTGTGCGTGTGCGCATGTGCTTTTGGGTTTACCATATTAACGTTTCTAAATTCCAGGCCAAAGCTATTTCATGTTTGATAAGATATGTCTATTAGTTAGTCTCAATGACTCACTTTATTCTCACCTTTTTCTCTACACAATTTTAGGAGGCACTATCGGTCTAAGCAAGGCAGTACTAGGAAAACTACAACTTTGGCCAAAATCGTATTTGTAAAAAAGAGTATAGTCCAAAAGAATTACAATCACTATAGAAATACAAATAATCGATACATTTGTGTTTGTGTTCTTTGTGTTAATATATATCTGCCAAACAGAGCGGAGCCCCAAAGAACAGCTTTCTTGCCTCTGAAATGGTAGAGGCTATACTCCAGCATGCTGCGACTCTGCTCGTTTCTTGCTACCCGCATTGACACACGGACTGCACACGCAAACGGCCAGCACATTAACCAAGATCAAAGCAGCTCAACCCTTTAAACGCAACCAAGTCGTTGAAAACAAGGCTTTAGGCTTTGAAACGTTCTTGTAGCCAGAGTGATTGTGCACAGTTTGGAGGCCCTTGTCTGGTATGATATCGTTGATGTTGGCATGAAGACAGCTGTTAACCTCAAGGGAACGTTTCAGTGGTAATGTGCTGGTGCTTGTCATTGTAGGTGTGTTCTACATGATCTAAGGTCTAAGATAGTACTTCAATAAGCAACGGAAACATGATGTATGATGGGGTACCCAGCAAGACTCGACCGCCACACACATTGCTGAATGAGTAAGAGAATAAATGGATGGATTGACTTTCCAGGAGAGGCTTCATTAAATATGCCGCTTTGTTCATGTCTCGGTGAATGCATCCCATTTTAAAGACCCTTAGGCACAGTTACACGGTCAGGCTGATTAATTGATTCGGGAATTGATTGATTGGTACATCAAAGGTCCAGAAGAAGAGAGATCCATGCTAAACCAATCACTAAATAAGGATGTGTTAGAGACAAGGATACACACTGAGGCTCATCACTGATCTCTCCCCACCCTAGCCTGTTTCATGTCCTTGCCAGACACATGGTCCACACAGGGGAAGACACACACCCATCTTGATGGTTTGTGATAGAGATAGAGGGGACGAAGCCATTGACATCAGCTGACGGGCAGCTGAGAAAATGCATCTGTCAGTCAAACCCGTAAACAGCTTTTGACTCAATCACCCCATGACCCTCCCCCCCACGCACACACACACACACACACACATACCCACACACACCCACACCCCCACACACACACACACACACACACACACACGCACACACACACACACACACACACACACACACACACACACACACACACACACACACACACACACACACACAAAGAGAGATAAAAGCATCAAATTACTTACCACTCAATCATTCAATGCCAGGGTGGGTTTGAGCATGACTGTCATCATTGGCAGGCCTCGAGTTATGGCCTCACAATTACTGTCAGTTATAAACACACACATTTGCACAAATGTTTACACATATGTCAATCAAAGCCCACTTCAGACAAAATCCTCTTTAAAAAAAGGTTGGTCCCTTACAAGATGGTCCAATACCCATAAGAAGCCCCACACAGAAGGCCCACAATAAACTGGAAGAAAAAAAAGTTTTTCGTCAGTAGAATATCTCGAAAACAGGACTCCGAACCAAACTCTGAACCGTCAACCACCAAGAGTTCTGCTCTTACATAGTAGGCGATTGGACCCAACATTACCGCCATTCCAAAAGAATTGTTTCCCCAGACCAACATGGTGGTAAAGCATGTCACTAGCCTAGCTTAATGGCCACCTCCTACTGTTCCTGGAAAACCACCGTTCTTAAAACCCTGGCAAGGAGTGACCCTCAGGGGGGCATGGACTACCGCTAAAAGGGGGGAGGCCTCGATGAGCCCGTGGACCCCCCAACAGAAGTCAAAACCCAAATACCCAATTCGCAGGAAATCTGTTTGAACTTAACAAGAGAGGACCTCCAAGAGTTCCTGAATTTCCATTGCTTTCGCTAAAGGGCAGCACACTTTCTCTGCTTTCTAGTCGGTAATTCTCTGACATCACCGGAACCGCTTGTTACACAGCTTTCAACCCACTGTGTCTCTCATGTCCTCTCGCCCTCTCTCCCTCAAGCACTCTCTGAACCCTCCCCCTTCTCTCCCTCCCTCTCTGTCCTACCTCCCACCCACACACAACCCATGCACTGTCCTCCGTCATGTCCATCCAAAGTGATGAAAATGAACTAGAGAGGGGGACGCTAATTGCAATTGTCAATCCAGTCTGGGCCCCGGTCCCCTGGAAGACGGGTGCTCCCCAGCACTTCATCAGTCTTCATTAATATTCATTCATTCATATCATATTTTCTTCAGGACGGAGGGGAGGCCCTCCCTCATAGCACATCTAAGGGTGCATAAGGTGTAGGGTATAGTGGGGTTTAAATGGGTAAGTTGATTGGGGGGTGGGGCTGGTTATACTGATCAGTGCCCGGGGGATACAAATGTCGATCAAAGAAATATTAATAAAAAGGGGGGGAAGGGAAATTTGAGTTAAACTTATTTTCCGCAGTATGCTGATAGCCGAAGGCCCATTTTCATAAAATAGGGAGGGGAATATGGATTGATTAAAATATGATTCATCGCGTGTCTTCTCGTTCCTTCCAGCATATGTTTGCCTGTCTATGCACCCGCTTTTTCAACACAATGAGAGAGACGACAACAAAAAGGGCCCACTCGTGGAATTTGGCTTTGCAGAGCGTGGGAATGATGGAAGTGTGGAGGAGAAGAGAAGAGGGCAAGATCTCAAGACAGTATTGTAGTTATTAATCACCGCACAAGTGTCGATTCATCTGCTATAGAGGCAGTGGGGAAGATGGACTCTATTTACTGCTGAGGCCGTGCGGGGGCCTTTGGGAGAGGCAGCCATCAATCTCACGGCTATCATTAAAAGATGGGAGACGGAGCGGAGGCATCAGTTTCAATCACCCAACCCCCCACCACCCTGTCTCCCCCCCACACACACACACACACACACACACACGCTCGCGCAGGAAGACACGCAAAAAAAAAACACACACACACACAATCACCAGCAAGCACGCAAACACACATGGATGAATGTACGCACCCACACCCCCACCCCCCCCCCCCCCCCCCCCCCCCCCCCCCCCACACACACACACACACACACACACACCCACACACGCCGCCAGAGAGGCAAGTGGGAGGGGTTAATGGTGTGTGTGCGTGTGCAGCACCTCCACTTTTACCCTCAAACTCAAGGTGAAGCCTTCCCCTCCCTGAGGAGACATACCATTAACACACCCTTAATGCGTTGAATAATAATAATAACAATCCCTAAAAATACACTTTGGTGCCCCACCCCCGCCCCCGGCTCCCTTGTTGTTCGGCGCCCTTCGATGCTAATTAGCGTGTTCTATTAACCCTTGTTAATTGCCAACGACGCAAAGGTGGGGCAACCCGGCGGTAGGCACCACAGGGAGCCATTTTGGGAAATGAGCGGGAACCCCAGGTGGCCGTGTAGCGTCGTAACGAGCGTTGACACGGCGAGGGACCGTGGGCCCGGGCGGAAGGAGACGAGGAGGAGCGGAGGAAGAGGAGGGGGTCTCGACTAGCCCTGACTTTTCCCGACCTTAGACTTAAAATAAACCGCATTGTTACTTTGTAGAGAGGCTGAGAGAGGGAACACACAGGAGGGAATTAGGTCTTAAACCAGAGGAATGGTTGCTCTTCCCCAGTACAAACTGCATTCTGTGTTGAGTCGAATGATAATGACAGTTGTTCATTAATGCCACTGCATCTTGCTCTCTCTCCCCCTCTTTTTTACTCTCTCTCTTTCTCTCTGTGTCCTTCTCCCGGATCTTTTACCCTCTTCTTGTCCTTTACCACTTCCCCTCAAGTCGATGGGGAATAGCAGGTAGCAAGGGACCAATGGCAAGACTTAGCCATCTATCGATGCGCTTCGCTCTTATTCCCAGCGGTGTTTTGATGGGGGTTGTTTGTAGGAAGGGATGCCATACTGGCCACAACTGTGATGAGAACTCGAGAGTGCCTAATGGCTTTCTGTTTTAATGTGTTTAGATGCAATTTTGTAGCTGTTCAATGCTGGCTTTGGATACAAAACAAAGAACAAGAAACGTTTGTGTGAGCTTTGTGTGCTTTGTGTGTGTGTGTGTGATTATCTACCTATTTACACATATTTGTAAAAGACGCAAAAATAACAAAATTGCTTCTTGTTGCACAGTAGGGATCCTTTGTTCCTAAGTTATGTGCAGAACATCTGCGCCGCACACAGGACCAAGACCGTCTCCTTCACATCCGCGATTGCCCTCCAGACACGGAATGGAATCAATTGGAGGTTAAATAACCGTACCCTACACCTCAGGGCTGGCTTCATGTGACGCTGTCTGTGCGCCTACATGCAGGCCTTGCATGCACAAGCCATCCATGTTTTTGTCTGTCTAGCCTAGTGGCCAGAGATTATTCACAAAAATGAATTAGCGGGGCAGGGCTGCTCTGTACTTTGGAAAGAAAAAAAAGCATCCGTGGACTATTTATCAACGTTTAACATCGATTTCTATCCTTCCCTTTGCTTCACCTTTGTCTGTTGCTGCTATTAAGGCAGTGAAGCCCAGCGGTGAGGGGTGTGTTCTTACTGACCACAACACATGAATGGCTGCTACATATTCTCCAATGACGAATTAAAGTATTTACTGTACTGAAACCCCAATTGCACATGTCTATTCACTCAGGTGTTTCAAGGACAGGCATGTGCTGAAGGTGAGGAAGATTTCAATGAGCAGGATGATGGTCTTTGTATCTCAAAGTAAGGGGGTTTCATGTGTTTGGCACATTTGTTTAATAGACATTCAAGTCCCTGCAAACATCAATTAAATAACCTGTTTTGCAAAGCAGATGATTAACATTCAGTTAATGTTTAACTGATTAATCAGTTCAACAAAATCAATTAAATTGGACCTGGGTCTATCGTGGTTCAATTTGGCTAGATAAATAGTACATATACCGTCCACAAAAGTTGCCCTATTTGAGTTTCATTTGTAAATAATGATATCAAAGGCTCAAAGTCTTCTACTGCTTCAAAGAAAGTCTTTAATCGTGCTAACTTTAAGAAAAAAAAATAATCCCATTCGTTAGTATACGGAGAACATTTCTTATGAAAGAGGGAATTATCCTGAATATGAGAGAATTAGGACATTTGGATTCTTCTTTTTTGTTCTAACGAAAATAAGATGATGACAATCAGTAGGCCACCCAGAGCAAAGAGAGAAACTGCTGATGATTTTTGATTATCTCTGATTACAGCCGTTCCTCTCTCTGCATATGATTGGCTGTGGGGTCACTTCAACTTATAGCTGATTGGAGGAACCAGATCCGAGTTTAGGACAGGCGATGGCCAGCAAGTTTAAATCAGGTTAGCCTTCATAACAAAGTCTGCAGAGTATGTTCTGAAGAACTTAGTGGATCACTTCATGAACATAAAGTAAACAAAAAGTTGGATCATCCATTAAAAGAACAAAACTGTTTGAGCAGTAACTCATGAGCTCATTCATTTAAATGTGTGTTTTTTTTGTGATTAGATAGGTGTGATCAGAACACAAACATGGTGTCTACATTTTGGTGTGAACTCTGTGGCTAGATATGTGATCGGCTCTCTCATTCCTAGCACGGGGCAGCGTCGCAATGTGACTAAGCTCCAATAAAGTCCACACCTGTCAGTTAATGTCCCAACATGATCAGATTACTAAAGTTGAATTAAAAGGTTTTATTAAGTGTAACAAAGGCAAACCAAAATGATGCCTAATGGAAACAGTGTAGATGTGATAAAAAATCTCTTTGTGTAATAGTTCTGTACGAAACTAAATAACGATTTGAAAAAAGAGTAAAGAATTATTGAAAAAAACATAATAATAGTTTTGGTTCATAG
This sequence comes from Gadus morhua, assembly GCF_902167405.1. Lineage (NCBI taxonomy): Eukaryota > Metazoa > Chordata > Actinopteri > Gadiformes > Gadidae > Gadus > Gadus morhua. Next base: position 11,761,502 of record NC_044067.1, on the reverse strand, counting down.
TATGTGAACCAAATTGACCAATAGTTTTGGTTAATTTGGATCATAATTGTGAACCAACACAATACTTCATACTTACTTAAGAACCTAAAATAATTATCGGCTAACTGTCGGCTGAATGGCATTGTCAATCAAACTTGAGATTCAGTAATGAATCTCAAGTTTCTGTCACCACATCACCGCCACAGCTGCAGAAGGGAACATGAAAGTGATCCCAAGAGTTGGGTCCTAAGGGTGCACGTGTGTGGCACTGTATCATGGTGTGTTCTGATCCTTACTCTCAGGAAGGTGAGGTCCCTGCTCCGGTCGATGCTGGTGATCTCCAGGTTGCCCATCACCACTTCACAGTTCTCGTAGTACTTCCTCAGGGTGCGGTACTGCTGCTCCAGGTCTGACAGCGTGCTCAGCTTGTTCTCTGTGCCGGCACACACTGGAAAGGAAAGGAGGGATACAATGAAGGTGTTTTATTGAGGGGAAAGGTTCGGTGCGTGGAAACCATTCACAGCACGTTTAAAAGAAAGAGAAAACCTTGCCAAGGCACACAGCTTGGATAGTAGGAGAAATACTGCAGAACCAACTAAATTGTAAATATTGCTCACGTGTATATTATTTATATACAAATACTGTTCTGGGAGAACCAACCACATTTTGGTTTTTTGCATTCCACATTTTCTTTTGAATGTATAGCGTTTAATGTATTGTTTTGAGACAACCCATTTCTTTATTCAAATATATAGTCCAACATGAAAACAAACTAAAGTGACAGAATGAATCAAAAACACTTTTGAACATTATGTCATCCGTTCAAGCCTATTCTGCTCTCTCATCACGTTAAGCTTGTTTTCTTAATTTATAATTATGTTTAACGTAGTTCTCTATTCATTGCATTCATTAATGTTAATTTAGCTATTCTTGTGCATAAGAATTGTAGGCTCACATAATAGTTTTCAATGCAGGATAAAGATAACTGAAACCGTCATTGTTTTCCAGTAGTTCAGAGACACTTCAGAGACAGCCTGAACATCCCATTCTTTTTTATATTGAATGTTTTTTTCACATTCATTTGCATTCATATCTAACCCTGCCACAGAAAGCACCTTGTGTATTCCAAAATTCATTTTCCTGCATAATTAGAAATGTGAATAATGAATCAAAATTGGGTACAGTCATTTAACAGCTATAACCCAGCTCTTGATGCCAGCCAAAACACACATTAAGGGAAGAGCAACACTGTCCTATTCCTTACTCTGGATGTTGTTATTTATGCAATTTATGATCGCCGTGCCAGTCAAAACACAATTACAGAGGTAACAACCACCCATGCAAAGTACCTCTACTCTACAAATTGGGTGTCATTGTCAGTGGAGCCCCGTGAGGGGGTCTGCATAATATGTGTGGTCAGGCACTAAAACCCAGCTAGCGACCACATGGAGTCCAACCAAAACTAGCGCCAGTTGTGTCACACATAACCTTTTGTCAACATAATAGTGTCAACCCTGGCCTTCTATATATGGAAAGATGAAATCACTAAAATAATTATGAGCAAATCAAAAATATAAAAAGGCAATGTCGGAGACTGCAGTGTTTGGCAAGAGTTGGTCGCTGTCAATGTGGAGTGTGTTGAGCTACGGTCCTGACCACCTGAGTTGCCCTTCCGATCCTATTGGTAACCGTTGTTTCGGGACGGTGTGCCCAGTCTGCCCCCAACTCCCCCCGACCCTACCCCGACCATAGGGCAATCAGAGGCCCCACAGAAGCCCTCTCTAGCTGCTGCCCTAGGGGCCACGGGCATGACAAGTAATTAAACTAAACCGTTACAAACCATCAAACACTTCGCCCCTGCAAGCGACACCAACCATCTGCCCAGTCAGCTGGCCCTGCCCGCTAGAAGCTAAATACGTCAAACACACACACACACACACACACACACACACACACTCACACTCAAAATACAAATACTTGCACATGCAATGAAACACACAGCCACACACACACACACACACACACACACACACACACACACACACACACACACACACACACACACACACACACACACACACACACACACACACACACAAACGCAATAGAACTCGTAAAAGTTTTGTTTAAAAACACACAAGTACCAGGGATTTGAGGTTGCTGCTGCTGAGAGGCAAAGCTATACACTGAATGTTAAACAGAAATGTGCTTTTAATGGTCGAGACCTTTGTGCTGCCTTTGTGTGTGTGTGTGTGTGTGTGTGTGTGTGTGTGTGTGTGTGTGTGTGTGTGTGTGTGTGTGTGTGTGTGTGTGTGTGTGTGTGTGTGTGTGTGTGTGTCAATGCCAGAGGTGCTGCCACATCCTGCGTCCAATAGCAAACGTCTGTGGTGGCTATATTTACATGTTAAACCAATGTTGGTTTAAACTCTCAGACGCTTCCTTTGGATCTGATGTATGCCTACTCGCCACCCATCTGTTGGAATCGTTTGGCTTCATGCCCTCATGGCGGGCAATTAAGATAGTCAAACGCATATAATCGGTTTCATCCTCCCACCTCCATGTCCCATTCTACGGCACAACTTTCAATCCCATTTTCTATTTAATCCCCCCCCGTCCCCCCTCCCTACCCACCATCGTTATTAGACCACCCAAACGGAAGAAGCTAAAGCAGCTTCCAGGCAACACCGGGCAATAAAGACAAATGGGCTTTTGTCCAAACAATTCACTCCCGAGCTGATATTAGATTAGCAGAGCTATTTCAATGTTACCTGGACAATTCCCCTACGAGCTACGGGCGGCGGCAGCTTATAGCATAACCCGATGCTAAGGTATGATCTACGGCAGGCCGGGGTGTTTTCAATAACTGTTAGCGTGAGCTGGAGGGGAGTGGGGCTGGGTCATAAAGTGTAGATGGGTGTAATAAACAGTTATTGAACCCTGGGGGTAGGGTTACCGAGATCGCAGCGAGAAGGGTAGGTGGAGGGGATCCATTGTGATGTGCGCAGCACTGTGAAATCCACTTTTGTGTGTTTGGGAGGGCTTTTTTTCTTCCTTCCTTTTGTTATTTTATCCATTAGCTTTCCCCAGCACACATTTTCTAAGCAGCACGGCTTTTGAAACCGGTCGCTAACCATACGGAAACACCTGTAGGGAATGCACTTTGTGTTTGGCCATGATGTGTGTTTTCAGTTTCTCTCTCTTCTACGTGTGTGCTTCTAATAAAAGATCATATTAAAACATGTAACCAGGGTGACTCAGAGTAGCACCTGAACCACAGCAGCACACTTATATAATATGCAATTGTTTGTTTGTGTGTCTGTGCTTGTGTTTCTGATTATTTGTGATTGTGTGTGTGTGTGTGTGTGTGTGTGTGTGTGTGTGTGTGTGTGTGTGTGTGTGTGTGTGTGTGTGTGTGTGTGTGTGTGTGTGTGTGTGTGTGTGTGTGTGTGTGTGCGCGCGCAAGATTGTGCACCAGGTGTGAATACAACTTGGATGTATTCCTATCCCATCTACACATCTAGTCCATTGATCTCATTTCCTTCTCCATAATGATTTGTATCAGCCTATCCTATCTCTATCTATAGATAGGATTAGAGTTAAGGAACTGCAGCCATGATGGAGTATATAATTAATACCGATCAGTTTGATGGATTTGAATGTCACACTTCAGTGGAATCGTAAAATGCCAACTAGTGACAGACAGAGGGCAATGGGTTGTGTTTGTAAATGTGAGCATTGGGGCGTGTGCACATTGTTTTAATTTAAAACTAGGGATTACAATTTTAATAGTGATGGATTGAGCAAATATATCATAATTCAGGATCGGTCACTTCACGTAATTAATGAGCTTATGAGTCAATAGGTGACAATGCATTTCTTTCTCGCTCTGGCCTCCCTGGAGCAATTTTATTATTTTGTTGTCACAGCAACAAAACCCGCTGCTTTCTTCTCTGCTTCTTTGGATGGCTTATTATTTAATGAGAATGAGGAGAAAGTGTATCCAAGCGTGCACTGTATGCAGTATAATGTGTTTATTGTTTTTCTCTGCAGCTAATATCAAGACAATAGGCAGAAAATCATCAATCATCAGAGTGAAAAAAACCTGTTATTTCAGAATAATTACAAATATGTATTTTTAATCACAGCAGGACCAGAGAACATCATAAATATAAATGCATCATCAAGCCCTCATATCAACAGTGTGGGAGAGAGAGAGAGAGAGAGAGAGAGAGAGAGAGAGAGAGAGAGAGAGAGAGAGAGAGAGAGAGAGAGAGAGATTAAAGAGGGGGTACATGGAGCAAAAAGAGTGAAAAAAGCCTGCTCATGAATTTAATTTTAGATAGCATTTCGCATTGCTTTTCAAAGGCATAGCACACATGATGCTGTGCCAAATCCATTTTTTACTTAAATACTCAAACTGGGGTTTCGCAGAATACAGGAGGTAAGGTGGGTTATCTGTTTGTATCAAAAGTAGTAACACCAAAATCAGCTCACAGACATATGAGCGGCTCAAACACACTCAGTCTTCTGTTATCCATTTGCTTTCACTTGCCATCACGGTCAACCAACTTGCATGGTCAGCAGAGTATGCCTGTCAGTCTGTCTGTCCACCTGTGTGTGTGTGTGTGTGTGTGTGTGTGTGTGTGTGTGTGTGTGTGTGTGTGTGTGTGTGTGTGTGTGTGTGTGTGTGTGTGTGTGTGTGTGTGTGTGTGTGTGTGTGTGTGTGTCTCTTAACTGTGGGAGTCGGTTTAAGGAAGGACAATGACTTTCATTCCAAAAAAAACATTTTGAATTATTAAGAAATCTACAAACAAGCAAACAAGCCCTACAACCTAATGCTGCATTTTCAGCCATGTCCCTTTCAGGATCGTCCACATCCAATTACCTCAAACACGCAAGCTGTTTGGCGACCAGCCCCTGGCCCGGCCCCGGTCTCGCTGGCGAGTGCTACACAACAACTTCATCAATAGCAACGTGTAAGATTATCGAACGCCGATACGAGCGGCGGGTCTTAGAGGCTTAACGCATCCGCTGCCCGGGCGTCCGGCAAAAGGTCATTCGGATAGCCAGTAACGGACTGAATTAAATAACGTTGCAAATGTCACCTCCGCGAGTAAACACTGTCAATAGCGAAGTCCGTGGGCAACGTGCTTCGAATAATCAGCGGAAAGCTGCTGCCCCCTGCTCTGAGATATACTTCCACGCAAACGGCGTTAAGTAATGTGCTTCCACAACTCCAGGTGGCATCGGTGTCACGAGACGTTAACGCGGCCGCGTTGTGTAGATTAAAAGCTTTAAAGACAGTGTTCCGTTGGGCTCCTGCAAAACCGAGCGCTGCGGATGACACCGGCGACGTCCTTTGTGCCCTAATGGTTACCAGATGAGCTTGGCAACTAAGTATGAGTTACGGGCCACCGTTGCTGTCTGCAATAATGGCCCAGATTATCGTCCCATCTGCTCAGCGGGTTTAATAAGCGCTGGAAACAATAAAGCGTTGAGTGTTTGTCCCCACAGCGCGGTCCGCCGGGGCTAACCTCTCAGCGCCCTCTGAGCTCTGGTCACCCTAACAACAGAGCTGCGACCACCTCCATATGGCCCAGGGCTAATTAGCATTATGAGCCCTGGCTAGCACTCTCCTGAGCACTACCTCCAAACGGGACCCATTGACCACGGTAACGCTTTATTGACTGTCAGCTCTGGGCCAAACGTGTAACTAGCATCTTTCAAGTTTAAACATTAAAGTGTGATCCTTGCACCTTTTCTAGGACTACCCATCATCGACATCATCATCAACGATCAATAATCAAACAATTATAGGCCATTTATGATATCGCAATGCAACAGTTTGCCATAGCATGCTCACCCCTTTGGTAATAGATCTGTGATCCCTTTATGTAAAATCTGCTGTTTTTAAAAGAGGTGCCAAAAAAAGGGACAAGGGTTCATTTATTCCCCTCTGGCCACGCTTCCAAAACGTGCCTATGATGCAGCAGTGGATGCCACTTCTTAAAGTAAAGAAACCGACAACGGATGGAAAAAGGGCAAGCTTTCCACAGGGGGTTACTGCCTCCAAATTGAAGGATTTTCCGTAATTCACAATCAATCGAAAGGTTTTCAAAACTCAGTTGTGTCCCGAGAGGCGGAAAGCCTGCAAGTCCTCTGCCTAACCTTTCCTTTTTCTCACCCCTCTCTGTCTCTCTCTGGGATTAAGTCTTTAAAATTGAAAAAGTCTGCTTAAATAACAAGGGAGTGATTAGCCAATCCTGACACATACTTCATTACCCCTAATCCTCCTATGCCGCATATCCTTGACTGACTGCACTGCTGACACAAGGTCTAAGTAGAACAAGCCTATACACTTGGGAAGTCCAGTGCTAGCAATGCGTGTGCACGTGTACGTGTACGTGTACGTGTGTGTATGTATATGTATGTGTATGTGTGCGTGATTGCACGTGTGTGCATGTGTGTGTGTTTGTGCACATGTGCAGGCGTGCGTGTGTTCAGCATAATCTTTCACATTTCAGCGGGCTTTTTATCCCATTCCAAGTTCTTGTAAAAAAAATCCTAATCTGTGTAACCCAGTGGCTCCCCATAAACCCAGCGAATGGGGTTATTCGGGCCTCCGACTCAAAGAGGTTGTCTCCAGTGACTCAGGTGCTAAACAGGGTCAACGGTGTGTTCTACATATGCTTATAGCGGAAAATGGTCCAACACCCTGAGGTATGTTTCCTCCCAGTAGCAGGGCTAAACAGAGAACGATAGCAGGTAGTCTGTACAAGCAGGTCAGATGAACAGCACACCTGCTGAATGTGGATTGCGCTCTGTGTGTGTGTGTGTGTGTGTGTGTGTGTGTGTGTGTGTGTGTGTGTGTGTGTGTGTGTGTGTGTGTGTGTGTGTGTGTGTGTGTGTGTGTGTGTGTGTGTGTATGTGTGTGGATACAGAAAAGACAGTGAGAGACATGGGAGGTGAGAGATCAGTGCAAGGAATGGGATTGGGTCTGTCATTTGCATGTGTGTTTGCATGTGTGTTTGTTTGTGTGTGTGTGTGTGTGTGTGTGTGTGTGTGTGTGTGTGTGTGTGTGTGTGTGTGTGTGTGTGTGTGTGTGTGTGTGTGTGTGTGTGTGTGTGTGTGTGTGTGTGTGTGTGTGTGTGTGTGTGTGCACGCGTGCCTGCATGTGTGTGTGTGTGTGTGTGCAAACATTGGCCCATGTGCCAGCCAGCAGATAAGACACAGACATGGAGCTCATGGGGTTAGTTACATGAGCACAGACGTTGTTGGAGTTATGTGATTGCAGGAGAAATTATTAGGGTTTTTTCTAACTGAAAGACACAACATCGGTACATAATCATCGTTCATTACAGCAGCGTTCGGAAACGGGAGCTACCCTGTTCTGGCACGCCATGCCTCAAACGCGCAGGCAAAATATACACCGTCAATTATGCAGGAGCAGCTGCTTTTCCTCACCGCCGTTGACTTGAATGCCTCATTATTAGCTTAATATTGATATTGGTTTAGCGAGTGTTTGTGCAGTACACATCAGTCTTTACTGGAAAATGTATTCAAAAGCAAAGTGGACACAGACGTGGCCATAAGATCGATGAGCCTATCCCCAAGCAGAGAGCTGCGGTCCATTCCCTGCTGAGGAATCCCCGAGCAATCTACTTAACCTCTGTATACTTGCACCAGGGAGAATGCACTAGCCAACTGTATCCTTGCAAAATAACCAGCGGGCAAGAAGAGGACTCTCTTTGGGATCAATAAAGTAAATAAATGTGCATGCATCTGTACACACGCATGCACAAACAAAAATACATACACACATTATGCATATAGTACATATAATATTTCTGTGTTGATAACACTATGGTAAAGGGTCCCAAACCCACGTATATCAGCACTAGAGCACAGCAAACTAACAAAAGCAGCGTGTGTGAGGTATCGTGTGTGTGTGTGATTCTGTGTGCGTTATTGTGTGTGTGTGTGTGTGTGTGTGTGTGTGTGTGTGTGTGTGTGTGAGCGTGAATGTTTGTGTGTTTGCGTGCCTGCATGCATGTAAGTGTCTGTCTGTCTGTCTGTCTGTCTGTCTGTCTGTCTGTCTGTCTGTCTGTCTGTCTGTCTGTCTGTCTGTCTGTCTGTCTGTCTGTCTGTCTGTCTGTCTGTGTGTGTGTGTGTGTGTGTAACATGTATTCGCCCACCTCAAAGAACAATAATGGCAAGAGCCACAGTCTGCAGGCATTAAGCTTGGCAGTTGAAGCGTTTTACTCCCGATCCTGAGGTCCTCTGTTGAAACCCTGCAGTGTGCAGGTCAGAGCACTGTAGGGATGTGAGTGTGCATATCATGTGTGTGTATGTGTGCATTCTATTTCCATGCTGCAGAGGAAAGCCTAGCTCCTTAATACTCAAACAACAAAGCCTTCTGATGTATAAATGGCCTTATGAACAATCATACCATACATATTTATATCAATATGTGTCTGTGTTGGGTAGGTGTGTGTGTGTGTGTGTGTGTGTGAGTTTGCTTGTGCTTGTGTGTGTGTGTGTGTGTGTGTGTGTGTGTGTGTGTGTGTGTGTGTGTGTGTGTGTGTGTGTGTGTGTGTGTGTGTGTGTGTGTTATGATTTTAAGGACGATATCTACATAGTTTCAAAAAAGTTAGTTTGAACAGCTGAACATTGTGACTAATAATATAAAACACCCCATAATCCTTCATATCAATTTCCTCGAATCCTAAATCCTAAGTCCTACAGATATAATCATGTTACGTCAGTGCGAGAGACAACAAAAATTTGTAATGCAAAAATTATAGATAATCGTATTAGATATCTGGAGCCTAAAGTAAGTGTTCTGAGTTGACATGGCAAATATCAGGGTGAAAGAGGTGCAGAGATGCATGACAAGATTGATGCACTGCTTGGACAATTTTCATCAGTGTCCCTTCCCTTACCTTCCCTTTCTCCTTCTCTGTGTGTCTCACTGTCTCACTCAATTAAATCGTACTACTATAATAGCAGGCCTGACCCACCACTTACTCAAAGTTACTCATGTGCGCATGTGCCAAGCAGCCTGCAGCTCACACACACACACACAGCACGCGCGAAAGCATACATACACCGCAAGCACGCACATACACCCCGCATACACACACGCACATGCGCACAAACGTACACGTAAACGCACACTCATGCACACACACACACGCGCATACACCGCACGTCAAGACAAAGGCAGCATCACATACATGGAAGTGCACAAACACAAACACAATCGCCGAAGTAAGACGTTATGTTTTTAAACATAACGGCTCCGCCTTCGACGCACGCGCAGGTAAGAACACACACGCACGCGCACACACCGCAGCGACACTTGCCCTTAAACATAATGGCTCCGCCATCGACACACACACAGGTAAGAACACACACGCACGCGCACACAGCGCAGCGACAAACTCTCCCAGGTAAGACGTTCTGCCTATAGACTGTAAAAATTGCGATAAAATAAATGACAATTTCTCACCTCAACAAGCAACGGCAGGTTGATCATTTTGTCATATAAAAACCGTTGAATTCAGACATCGCGCCAACCGGCATATCAACACACAAGAGACGTGATCTTAAAGAGGCAGTGTCCCTGTAAAGCAACAAAAACATGGTGAATTATGTCTATAGAGTCCACCACAAGACTACAATTTGTTGCTCAAATGTAATATTACCCTCCTCCTTGAGCCTCCCGAAATGTCTTGACACTTTATTGCTCAAACTTAATATTATTCTCTTCCTTGAGCCTCCCGAAATGTCTTGCGATATTGATATCCCCCTTCCCCCCTGCGGCCTGTTTTAGTTGTTTTATTTTTCGTATGTTTTTTGTGTATGCTATGTGTGACTGTAGGCTACTGCTGCCTGTCTTGGCCAGGACACTGGAAGAGATGTTTAATCTTAATGATGATCATTAATTTCAACTAACCAATAGTGCATTTGAAAATGTCAATGCACTTTTCAGCTCTGAATAACAGTAAAAGCTATTTAATAATTGATTTGCATGCATAGTATACTACACTTTCCATTGAACAATTACCCCTGTTAACATAAATTGACAAATTTTATAATTTATAATTACATTTATAATGTAATCAAATGCTCACACACTAGCTGCTTTCAGACACACGTGTAAGTCCTGATGTTCTCCTGATAAGCCGTAAGTGTGAACAACCTATCCTGACATTTTTACCCTTAAAATCTCAGGGTAGAAAATGGACCTTATATGTGAATGAGGAGTAGAAAGTTGGTAGTACTCTCACTTCAGTGGGTGTGTTGATGACGCTTCTGCATGTAATTGCGTGGCCCCCTAAATGATAAACAGCCTGTGGCATTTTGCTCGCAGAATGTTTAAAAAAATATTGAAATGTTGCCACTGCTTTTATGAGTAATTTGTGGTGAACGAATGTTGTAACATTATCAACAAAATGTTATTATATTATGCGCTCAGAAATTTGTTACATTATCGACTGGGGATTCAACATTGCTATGGGTTTATTACAACTAAAGTTTGAGCGTGCTGCGTGCGCAATGCGTGCTTTTCGCATTTTGGCACTCTGGTTACATTAAAATCTCATATAATACAGTATCTTAAACATTGACTTATAATGCAGCACTCTTACATACATGTCTTTATCTGTTTTACTCAATGGCATTCAATTAATGTCAATAATATTATTTCCAGTTGAACTATGTTGAAGATGGGATGCATATTTGTGCTAACAATAGATTTGACGGCTAGTCGGTCGGAGAAGCGCCCCGTCTCCTTCATGCCTCCACCCACAATCTCCTGAACCCCGCCATTGTGTGTTCCTGCCCATGAATCTTAATCTGGTACCCAAACAGTTGCCATCAATTATCCGTGGCTGCTGCTAACATTTCCCCTGCCTCCCATTTCTCCCCATTAAAAAAAAAGTCAGATTTTTTCCTTGGCTGTGACGGAATTGCCTTGCCCACTTATCCAGGAAATGATTTCTCAGCAGGCTGCGCTACTCAATGCCTCAGTGCCACAGGTGGAACATAAGAGAGTGTGTTTTGTGGGGGGCCTGTGTGTGTGTGTGTGTGTGTGTGTGTGTGTGTGTGTGTGTGTGTGTGTGTGTGTGTGTGTGTGTGTGTGTGTGTGTGTGTGTGTGTGTGTGTGTGGGTGCGTGCGTGCGTGCGCCGGCGCGCGCCTGTGTGTGTGTGATTGAAGAGAACATATTTAGTGTGTGCACAGATTTTCTAAATGTAGTGTTACTAAGTGTACGTGTGTCTATGCATGCATGTGTGCGTGTGTGTGTTTGTTTGTGTGTGTAAGTGTTGGTTTGTTTGGTTCTGTAGGAGGACGGCTGTTGAATTAATAGCTGATCCGCTGCTTGATTATGGGAAAAATCATATTCACGATTATTTTGGTCAATATTAATATCACGATTATTCAAACGATTATTTTTGATTTTGAAAACATGTTGTATTTATTCAGCATGTTTCTCCCAAAAAAACGTTGTAACTGAGAACTTTGAAATTTCATTTTACAATTACAATTAGGGCATTAAGCAGACGAAATTTCGCCTTAAAAAAAAACACATAAAACGGTCAAAAATAAAATGTTCCAATCTAAAACAATATACAAATATGAATGCAGCTATTCTTTCCTTTCTATTAAACAAAAAAAAATAAACGAAAGAAAAAAATAAAAACTTGATTATCTTAATTTTGTGATAATTTGACGCTTAAATCGAAATCGCGATCAAAATTAATCGCCCATCCCTAGCTGATCCAGTCAATTTCAAGGACTCCCACTTTGCCTTCATAATAAACTGAGTTTGGGGGGAGGCATCTTGTCTCACCAAGGGCCCAGCAGCAGGCCAGCAAGCAGCAGTAAAAAGAAAAAACTTCTAAAAGAGGTAACATTCACTGCAATGAATCAGCAGTCCTTAAAACAGGGTCAATGTTGCAGCCTCTAAAACCACTAAGTAAAAACCCTCACTCGGATACCTTTTTTTCTAACTTAGACACCTCATCTTCTTTGTGGGATTGTCACATCCAGCAATTGTTTACATTTGACATATGCTCAATCAATCTAACGTATAAACTATAGTGACAGTGTTAAGCAAGCCTGGGTGTGTGGGGGTATCTAACAGCTCCTTCGATTATCAGATTATTCCTCATGATGTTTGCACATTAAACAAATGTAACTATTGCATCATTAACTTGTTTTTCCTCTCCAAACAAAGTGAAAGAATTGTAAAAACCAAAACAAGAGCATTTACTTTCCCCATTCTTCCCACATTTTTCTCCTCTCTTGTTCAGTGATAATTTGCCTTTGGCAGATCTTATCACAAAGTATGCCTTCACCAAAATAGCAGACCTCTTTCGGTGAATGACACATGACGACCATCTTGCTGTCCTACTCATATGTTGTTCTCATACAGATCCCAGCAGAGAGCAGCATGGCTCTTCGAGTCTGCAAGGGCATGTGTGTTTGTGTGTTGCGTGCGTGCGTGCATGCGTGCGTGCTTGTGTGTGTATAAGCATGCATATTTTTTCAGCTTAGTAGAGCATTATACCTGCACCTGCAAGTCCGAATTATATGAAATGTACTCCGAACAAACCTTTGCAGGGATATATGAGATTAACAGAGGCATTTGTTTGCAGCTGGTAGACAGAGCTCTTGCCTTATTGCTTCGCTGTGTTTCCTTCACCATGAAGGTTTGATTCTGATTCTTCTGTCCTTGTCTTCTCTGCCAGGGATTACTTTCAATTTGGGATAGGAGCGACCCTTCATCACGCCCGAGATCGATTATAATTTGTTTTAGGGCTTAGTAGTGGAATGTAAATAGGCAGGTGCTGAAGTTCTAAAAAGATAGAGGCTAACACTTGGTCAGAGCAAGCAATCAGTGCCCCCCTGCAGATAGTAAATTCACTAGGCTGTATTCTACACACTTTTGGAGGAGTGGTAGAGGGAATACATCTTGTTATACAATAATGTGGTTTGCAATAAATTGCGGAACTGGAAGAGCCGAACACGTAGTGCGTGTGTGTGTCTGTGTGTGTGTGTGCGTGCGTGTGTGCGTGCGTGCGTGTGTGTGTCTAGCAAAGTGTTTATCTGGGTGCATGCATCTGTGTGTGAGAGAGCTTTACATTGCCTGCATTTACTCACAAAATCCCTAAATCACCTCCTGGGACTCTTATAATGCCAAGAAAGCTTTTCTGTGTGGTAGCCCTATATAGATTTCAGTTGGGGAAGTTTCGACATGTCTGCCTGTGTGGTATCTAGTGACTGGGTTTTAATAAAGAAGTTAAAATCTATAGCTTCTTGAACCATTATTAATGGAATGCATGCAGAAAAAGACAAGCTGAACAAATGGCAGAAATATACTTGAAATGTACACCTTGCCCTATTAAATAAAGAATATATTCTGTCACTTTCATGCATGCCGCAAATAGCCACACAATAAAACTGCTTTGACAAAGGTGCCAATAAAGCAAATATAATGGCATCAATTGCAATAGTATCAAACAGCAAAGCTTCTCTAGAAGTTAAGGAACAGGGAGGAACAGAAAGACAAACAAATTCAAAGCTTGGTCCTATGTAGAGGTGTCAAAGTCACCTATTGACTCAGGATATATAAAAAAATGGATCTGAGCTTGGCAGAATGAATACTTAAGCAATATATTCTAGCTTTAAGGTTCTCAACTGTACTTAAGGAAATAAGATAAACAATAAGATATACCTTTTAATGGTATTTGTGTGCAGGAAATGTGTAGTCAAAAGGTTATGTAGGTTTTACGTATATTTATGTGTTGTTCTGCTATGTTTTGACTTGCAGAAACAATGATTTAATTTCATATTAAACATGAAACATTAGCATGCAAGTATCTCTGTCCCACTTCCCCTGCCTGGTTGACGAGAGCCAATAACTCCTTGATCATCATTTGTTCATAATGTAACTCTGTTCCCTATTGGTCTCAGGGGAAACCACCACCTTTGATTTAAAAACTCATATCCAAACAAACCTGAACACGACTGTGTTTGTGTGTGCGGGTGCGTGTGTGTGTGTATACGTGCGTGTGTGTGTCTGTGTGTGCGTATGTGTGTGTTATGCAAAACAACAGCAAATAATAACATTATAGGTTATGGTTTGATCATCTTCCCCCGGCAATTAAAGCAATTAGCAACATTGCCAGTTTGTTGATTGGAACATTGTTTAAACCACACCTTCAGTATAGAATAAAATCGCAAGTTGAATCCTTCTGGGGGAAAGCGGAGGCAGCAGTGTCCAACCAGTTGGTTTACACCAGTGATACAAGGCTCTCCACTGTGCACTTTCTATCCCATTAGAAAGACTTTGAATAATGTACACAGTGCATTCTAATTGTCCTCAGCTAATGTTTCATCTGCTTGTAAACCCTGATTCATATCTCTGTGCTCCCCTGTTTCTTCTTCTTCTTTGGCCCTACTCTCTCCTTCTCTTTAAAACCGTGGCTACTTCTATACCCAGAGGTGGTGATGGTGTGTGTGTGTGTGTGTGTGTGTGTGTGTGTGTGTGTGTGTGTGTGTGTGTGTGTGTGTGTGTGTGTGTGTGTGTGTGTGTGTGTGTGTGTGTGTGTGTCGGGGGGGAGTGTTAATAGCTTTATCTGGGCTGAGGGATAAGGGTCGGCCCTACCTTCTCTCTGATTACACTTTAGCCCTCAAGACGTCATTGATTAAAGGCAGTCGGACGGAGCCCTACCTCACGTCGGACACACACACACACACACACACACACACACACACACACACACACACACACACACACACACACACACACACACACACACACACACACACACACAGTCTCTCTGGATCCCCGACTCTATCTACCTTCCTTTAATCTCCATTTCCTTTCCCCTCACCGTGCGTTTCCCTTTCTGTTTGCGTTAAACTCACCTATTAGGGGGGGGGAGAGAGAGAGAGAGAGAGAGAGAGAGAGAGAGAGAGAGAGAGAGAGACAGAGACAGAGACAGAGACAGAGACAGAGACAGAGAAAGAGAAAGAGAGAGAGAGAGAGTGAGAGTGAGAGAATTAGTGTGGCAAAGACAGAGAGAAGAGAGGGAGCACATGATCAATCTACCTCCCCCTGGTCCTCTATCAACAACGATCAATAATCGGCTTGAAAAGACCAAGACCAGAGAGTGAGAGAGAGAGAGCGAGAGAGCAAAAGAGCAAGAGATAGAGCTAGAAAGAGAGAGGTGGTTCTATCGGTGATTGAAGATGCGTTGTCACACCTGATTTTCTCTTAACGTCTTTGTTCACTTGGGGGCCGGTGACAGCATCACTATTGATTCCACTGTGCCTGCCTCACGGCTAATTCAATAAAGCGACCGACATAATGCAGCATCAGAGCCTGTTATCTCTTGTTGCCACTGTGATGAAGGTAAGGGAAAAGTCCACAGGGAGAATTGCATCTGTTTGTGTGTGGGTGTGTGCAGGAGTCTGTATGTGTGTGTGTGTGTGTGTGTGCGTGTGTGTTTGTCTACGTATGTGTATCTGTGACAGTAGGGGCAGGGGTAGCATGGAAAATGCACTGACCTTGTCGATCAGCAGAAGGCAGGAACATTAGGCCACAACAAGACACATGTGCGCACACACAGAAATACACACACACACACTCACACACACACACACAATTACACACACAGACATACAAACGCACACACACACACACACACGCACACACACAGTCAGACGGTTCATGGATAGTCAGAGTGACCCTAGAGCTAGTAATGGATTATCAACTGCAGACTGGTCAGTGCTTAAAAGAGAATTTAACAGAGAGACAGAGAAAGTTCCCCCATCTAAGCTGGAGAAAACAGTTGGACTGGAGAAAATAGGGGAAAAAAATAGACGGCGCAAAGGAAGAGATGGAAAAAGTCCATCCTGAGTTGGTATAAAAAAACAACAACATTGTTTTCCTTAATTGTACGCATCCTCTTGGCTGCTGGAAATAAATTGAGTGGAAAAATTGAGTTTGAACAGAATCCCTCCCCCTATGTTTCGCCATCTTCTGAAAAAATAGAGAAGGCAAAGTCAAGCACTTGAAGTCGTTATATACCAGCCAACTGCTTCAACTGAAGCATACAAATGCGAAGTACAGGCAAATGTTCTAAAGCTCATCACCCACACACAAACACAGGTATCTAGGTGACCTAAGGTTAGTAACCAACGTAGACTACAACTTTATAATCTAGCTGCAAGTAGGGATGCTCCGAAAAGATATAATACTATAATATAATATATTATAGTATTTTAACGAAATTGCTGATGGTAAGGTTCTGTATATCATCAAAAGGGGATCTAAAGTATCTCAATAAACAACCAGCCAAATTATTTGGATGATCAACAATGGTCATTGTTTGATGGTGGTCCATGAAACACAATCATCTATTTTGTCATTCAATGCATGCCAAGTATTGTAAAGGCGATGGATAATCAATGCAACCAGCGATTTAGGAGGCAGTTGAAATGCATTTGCATTGTGTTAAGATACAATGTCAAACGAACAAATGCAAAAACACACACACGCACACACACACACACACACGCACACGCACTCACACGCATGGACCCTGCATGCAGAAACCTTTTTGGAGCGATGAGTGCAACTCTTTCCTGTATTTAGCGAGGGTGTGCTTCCTGACACACAATTAGATGTTAATGAACAACAAGTCACAAAGAATGAAGCTCAAAAGGCCTGTTCCCGTCGCCCTCCATCTGCAGCGCCGCGCCTAATGAAGTAGTTGGCACACCGCTCGCAGCATCGCACACCACGGCTGCGTGACACCGGTGGCTCCGGCTCCAAAGTCTAACCAGATCCATCCAGTCAGGCTGTAGTCGTAGCAGTAAGTCGGTCAGACTGATTAGCTGTCCGTCATTCTGTCTGCATGCTTACCTTCCTGTTGATTTTTCCTGCCTGCCCACCTGTCTGATTGTTTGTCTGCCTGCCTGCCTGCTTGCATGGACTGATGTCTGTCTACCTCTTAGTCTGTCTGTCTGTCAGTCTCTCTGCCTATCTATCAGTCCGTATGACTATCTGCCTGTCGGTCTGTCCATGCCAGGATTGTCACGTATGACACTCTCTCTCTCTCTCTCTCTCTCTCTCTCTCTCTCTCTCTCTCTCTCTCTCTCTCTCTCTCTCTCTCTCTCTCTCTCTCTCTCTCTCTCTCTCTCTCTCTCTCTCTCTCTCTCTCTCTCTCTCTCTCTCTCTCTCTCTCTCTCTCTCTCCAGCTGAGACAGCCCGTCTCGGCTTTCTCTCTTAAATTGACTGTTAGGAGGGAGAGTGATGTAAATCCCCCGTCTCCGTCACAGCAGTGATTTATGGAGCATCCTGTTGTTAGAATTTGTGACTCAACACACCCAGAGGAACCCCTAACAGCAGCTTAACTGCAGACAACGTTAATTTCATTACAAGTCATTTACAGTCTTTTTGAAATAACTTGCTTATTTTTTGCCCTTGAAATGATCATGTAAATAATTTTTTAGGACTTTTGCTATATTTTACACTAATTTCAGGGATGCAATTGGGTAATATTGGTTACAACATTGGGTAAGGCACTCAAGGCTGGATCTCTTTACCTCTTTTTGAAGTTGTCAGAAGGTTTGGTTGATGATTTGTGAGATTATTATCATTATGATTAGGTGCAGTGTCAGTATCGATTTGATTCATGTACTGCTATTAATGGAATACATAGGCCGCACAGACCTGTGAAATCACAGATAGTGTGATAGAGACATGTTACGACCCAGATGTACCACAAAATGAGTATGTTTTATTGACAGGGGCGTATGTAGGCAGCACTTAAGTAGATAGAAAGTTGGAAATACGAATAATCAACCAGCACTTGAGAAATCCTGAGTAAAAGTTTCTTTGAGCTCTTATCATCCAAAGCCTGTTTTCCCCATCATCTCTCCAGAGTTAAGCCTCTGAGCCATCATCTGTCCGTCTGTCAATCTTTGCTTTTCCAAACATATTTAAGGAATGTAAAAAATATGAATAAGCTTGTGGGCAAGTCACAGATTCTAAATCAGAGAGCTGAATATGACAGGAGATGCATGGAGATTCTTAGAGGCTAGCTTAGTATATCAGCTTGCGGACTAGCTAGTCGGCTGACTGACTAAGTTGGTTTGCTGTCTGGCTGGTTAGTTGGCTGGCTGGCTAATTGGTTGGCAGCCTTGCTATTTCGCTATTCTGCTGGCTATCTAGCTATCTGGCTAGTTTGATTGCTGGCTTTTGTCCCACCTAACATTAACAGGATTTCCCTTTGACCACTTCCTAACGCTTACAATGAAAACCATTTATATTCAAAGCAGAAAAACGTCAAAAGTATGGTCCAGTACATATTGATTTTGATTGATGAAATTTGAAAATAATAATGTTAGTCAGACTTGAGTGGGTATGACAATGTATGTATGCAAATTATCTAAATGTTCACACTTCACTGACAACGAAAACTGAACTCTGCATGGGTGTTTTTAGATTGGATTTCTTGGCCTCATGGAGGCGTCTCAAAAGTGTCCACACCTTTATTTGCAGTCCCCCTGCTGTGACAGATTGTCCACGGTGCATTTCAATAGTGGTATTTTGCATCACTGTCACCGAGGGAGGTAGGAGGGATGCATGACGGAATGGGAAAAGGCCTTGTGCAATTTGCATTCCATACATTTTTTATTGGTTCATTACCCATGTAAAAACATTATTGGTTTGGGGCATAACAAGCATTACGGCAATACATCAGTGGCCTTTCCATACTGTATCTAAATCCTTCATACATGTAGGATTTTCGCTATCATAGAGCAACACCAATCCAACAAATGCAGCATTTTTATTTAATTCGCCTGAAAGTTACCTATCAACTCATTTGAGTGAAAAGTTGCTATCGTACTTCCTTGTTTCTTCAACCTTGCTTTGACTGAGGCGTCTGAAACTCAAATGTCCCCTCAAAATTTTCAAGGCAGCATTATGAAGTTCAGGTGCACTCAGGTAGATTGCTCTTTATGCTTGGACTCCCACGGCATCGCTAATCAATGAATCCAGTTCAATTAGAAGCTTGCAAGGTGCATTTAGCAATTGTGTAGAGTTATGTTTGAGAGAAGCCTGGAATTAAGTCAATGACCTGAGAGTTATACTCTGGCCATCACCCATCCATGGTTACAAGCGAGTGACGTTGATGGATAGGTGATGCTGTGTTAGCCTGGAGTGTACCTGTGAAATTCAGGGCAGAGTACATGTACAATGGTCCAGAGATGATTACGTCCCAACCATCCTCCAACCGTTTTATTTGTATGGTAACCGTTGGGCCTCAGACTGCACTCAGAGACAACTGTACTTGAACACCGTTGTTCATAAGAATCCTGGGAATAAAAGCCTTGTTGACTTTTACGCTCATCGTAACAGTGCAGGTCAAACACTCATTTACTTCATAAGACTAACATTAGAAACCATCAATTGATTGCAAAAGAGTAAGAGATTGACAATGAAGATAAAGTACAGATCCGACAGATTCTACTTTCAAACTATATCCTTGAAGTTGATAGCAGCGCAGGCCGTGCGGGTGAAACGGGTGATTGTGTAGAGAGAGCTTTTGGAAGAGACAGACGCAGGGCTCCATGACTGCCTGGGGAACCGTTACTTCTTCTAATGCAGCGCCCCAGGCATGTTCTGCACAAACCCTGTTCTCCTAGGGCTCTTCCCGGCTTCAAAGCTGCCAACAACATGTCACGGCTCCTAAAAGATGGGCCTAATTGATACGCACCTCACCACTTTTAACCCTCCCTTTCCTCCCAAATGGCAAATTTTGCCAAAGCTTTTGTAATTTTCCTCCAGAAAAATACAGAAGATTAGGAACACAGACTCTGTATTTAATATACTCCAAAGAAGAAGAACTGTGATCTAGATTTCTGGCAGATTAGACATAAAGTTGTTTAAAAGATAGGAGATGGACAAGGAATGATTGAATGTGAAGGGTTTAACAAGACGTCAAACACATGATTCATTGAAAGTATAGAAATGTGTCGCTGGCACTCAGGAGAGAGATCACAAGAGCATAATAATATATAATGTCTTCAGTCTTTGTTTTTTAACAAGATGCAACGATTAATATATGCATTTACACACACTAATACACACACAGACACACACAAACATACACACACACATACACACCCACATACACACAACCATACGTCAGGGTTAACTCACCACACAAAATCAGGTTGGGGCAGTTTGGGTGGATCATTTACGAGTCATCCAAAGAAAGAAAAATAAACACCCATTATATGATGCAATAGTGTCATGTAGCAGAATACCTGAAATACCAATATATAATTTATATTGCCATCAAGCTATCTCATATTGGTGTCACTTCAACATGGTTGAAGCGTACAAGACTTCAAGGCTACATGCATGTAGCACATCAATAGGTTTGTAAAACCAGGTGTATAAAAATGTTGCAGAAGGTGCCGTCATATACCAGTGCATGACTAACACAGACGCACACGCAAACACACAGACACATACACATGCACACACACACACAAACACACACACACACGCATTCACACACACATAGAAAGTGGGAAAGGGGAGAAAACCTGGCCTTCATGTGTGCCTGGAGCGTGTGCAGTTTTTCCCCCAATGGAGTCAACCACTCTGTTTGTATTCCGTTTCCTGCATCATTAGACTCTCTTCAGAGAACCTGCTCCACAAGCTAAAACCCAAAGCTGAGAAGACTACAAACACCACAATGCCCTGCGGCAGGCCACGATCAACCTGCTCCAGATGAGTCGTCCCGACAGCAGCGAGTGTGGGCAAAGGAGCGGGAATAGACAAAGACAGGCCGCGGTTTCCACCAGTTCAAGGAGCGAGTTCTACGTAGCTCGAAGTCCCAGGAGGTTTTATTAAAGCTTTTCTATGATGTATTATGTTTTTGATATCATTCATATTTTGTTACATATTTGTTTTGCAAACGTAGCAGTACCAAAGTATAAAACGTGCATGGATATCGTCCTTCAACCTTGTGATCATATTTTTACAGGCTGGCTCTCATATCTTGACTACTATTTGTCAAACAACATTTAGGACACTTCGAGGGGCCAAAATCTCAAAATTGCTCTGCATGTTGTTGTTTGTATATTGATTGAGGTAGAGAGACATTGATGTTCCTTCGAAAATGCAAGCCATGGGTTAATTACTGGAGTTCTTAGCATTGACAAGAAGTAGTGACAACTGCAAGGGTGAGAACTATACAAATGCACCTACCTGGTTATGCAGTTGGCTATGTTATGTAGGCTGGGGGTTGCAATTTTCTTCCAATATTTTGTAACAAAAATGTAAGTACTATCAGAAACATGTACTTTTTATGGGTATCCTCAATTGGAGGTCCCTCCCTCTCTCTCTAGCCACTCAACCCATATAACTGAAACAGAAGTCACTTAATATGAGGCGTGGTCAGAAGTCCCACCTAATACCCTATGCTAGGGTATGCTAGGGCATTAGGCGATTGAAGAAACCAGCCAGAGCTACATTTCGAGAGAATGGAACCAAAGAAATCCCTGCCCTCCATCGAAGACTCCATCCAGAGCAACCGCTGAGCGCACATGCAGAGGGCAGGTACCCGGGTAGGTAGGTAGACAGACAAGAGGGCCGTCAAATCATTGGATTCTGGTCAATTGAAATAATTGGACAGGTGTAACACAGGCCTATGACTTGCCGGAAATATAACCATAACAACGATTTTTATAATTTGCTCATTGTCAATAGGTAAAGAGAATTTCAAAATTATGAACAAAAATGCTTTTAATATAATTTGCCTTCCCTTGATTTAATAAGTCACCATTATCCTCTTCCTGTAACAAGATTGGAAAAGCCAGCTCTCGCTTGACCTCAAACACATAACACTTTCATTATGAGTTTGTCAAGTCAAACTAAGTGGGTTCAACACCGGTCAGTCCCATTGGTTCATTGTCTTTATTTGGTCGTTTTTCACAGCAACATCAAGTGCTCAATTTCCTAAAATGGCCAAAATATTTCATTACCGGGTTCAGCCTGACAAAGGTGTTTGTCTCTCTCTCTCTACTCTCGCACTCTCCTTCAGCACTGCTCTTTTCTAGTTGGGTCTCCTACCTGTTTCTACTACAAGGGATACGCTACTAGCTACAATTTATCCAATATATAATTGTTATATTTGTTGAAAGATAGAAAATAATATTAAGTATAGAAAGTATGCGTATATATGGTCTTCAAAAAACTTTTTTGAGGATCAAAATAGAAGCAAAATAGTAAATCCCTCAATGCTCAACAGGCATAGTGCTTTCTGTGAGGGCTGTCCAGTTATACAACGCTTTGTGTGAGGCGAGGAAGTGAGCAAGGAAACTGTAGTAAAGCACTCCATTCATGTTGACTTCAGTGGAAATATTATTTTTGACTTGTCTTTGTGTGTCAAGGATGCTCTAAAAATGCACTGCTATGCTTTGCCATTGCCGTGCTTATTCTGCCAGGTCTATTTTTTCCACAGAATTTAAGCACAAGCTCACTGTTACACGGTCCCTGGGATAAAAATTAATTAACGGCATTAAATTATTTTCAGAAGATTGAGGGAAAATTGCGATACAGAGCTCTAAATCTGTCCTATTGACCTGCAGTTCAGCGGCTTAGCGATAATTAATAAGATATCCCACGTGCTCCCAGGGACTGGCAAAGACTTCATTCAGGGAACAACACTATTATAGTAATGCACTGTGTGGACATTTAATCCCATACAGGAAATGTAATGTCCTCAAGGTGCATTACGACACATAAAACCATGGTAAAACGCAACGTGGAAAGACAGAAACAAGGAAAAAGGGTCATTCCATCTTACTTAATCTTGACTGCGATCTTTGGTGCAGTGAAATGATCGGGAGCGGTTTGACTGAATTTTTAGGCTGCGCGATGGCCTGAATGAGCAACACGTCCACTAAGCAAGTGTGTCGCTCCACAAGCTCTCCTTTAAGGATGCTTTAAGAAAGAAACTGATTTAGTTCTATAAATACAACTTTAAGGACAACTTTAGTTCTATAAATACATAGATAGAGAGAGAGAGAGAGAGAGAGAGAGAGAGAGAGAGAGAGAGAGAGAGAGAGAGAGAGAGAGAGAGAGAGAGAGAGATCTGAATTCTCCACTCTTTACTTTAATTTGTCAAATGAGTCTCAAAGCACTTTTGAAACTCAATGGTCCTGGCCCCTACATGTCTTGTCTCTTCCATTGCAGATCATGTGACAAAGCATGAGTCTATGTTTGTGTGTGCGAGTGTGTGAGCGTGCGTCTGTGTGTCTCTGTGTATGTTTGTATGCTTTCATGAGACTCGTAGACTTAATTGTTAGTTGAAGTTAACATGAATCCTCGGGATTAGCATATTTTACATCAATATCCTGAACTGAGCAATTCATGAAAAGACACAAGCAACCTTCTCTGAGAATCGCTTAAAAAACCTGACTTCTGACCTGTGGGTCTGTGGCTTTTTACACTTTGTAAGCCATGCCAATGCTCTGTTCTGCCTTTTTTCATCTCTCACTGCCTCTGGCACTGAAACAATAGAAGGCCAGAGCATCAAGGACACACGTTAGAGTCCACTTCAGCAATAGAGCTGGCACATCAGAAGCATCATGTTGTTTTCTTTGTTGGTGATACTCGCCATAATGAGAGGTCTCAAGAGAGTAAAATACCTAATAGACGTAAATATTCTGCCACCAACACAAACAAAACAAGCCTCCCCCTCAGACAAATCATTCACGATGAAATACTAGACAAATACCTAAAAATCATCACCACCAAGACTATGACTCACCTTCCAACGCTCCAATGCTACCAACAAGGAGGCAGTTGATGCAATGTAATGTTGCCATGTACACGTCTTATAATAATGGATCACCCCCCCTGGTGAAATTTTTCTGAGGCTGTATTCAAATTTTACAAATCCACTCATTAGATCACCAACCAACAAAATAATGGTCTCATTGTGTTATTCATATTTCATATGATGAATTATTTACAGTGTATTTTCCAACCGATTGACACTGTACTATGTTTTGCTATTTGTATTTCATTTTATTTCATAAAATGGAAAATGAATTATAATGGTATGTAGTGAGGCCTTAATTACTGAATATCTAATAACGATATCTGTAATGTTAGGTGCCCTCAAGATATCTGTTTTTTGGAAGGAGGTGGAAATGGTTTAGAATCTGAATTCTACTTAGTGTGTGCAGAATTTGCACAGCCAGATTGCATAAACTGCAAAGAATCCTAAATCGAGACACTGAGCAGATCATATTATTAAGGATTTAGGTCACAGTTTGATGAAGGGATATGCAGAGAAGGGAACCCGTGAATCGAAAATGAACCAAGGCCATAGTGTAAAAGCTGCTCGTTCTGTCGCAGATTACCTGACACCGATTGTAAGGTATCAAAGAACCATTGAAGAAACATGTGTAAGGTACAATAAAACAAGTGGTATGGGTGTATATCACAAGCTCATAACAAATAACCGTAACAAAGCTAACATTCATTCACTATATGATGAATGCTGCCTTTCTCCCTGCTCTGAGGATATATGTCTTCCTATCATCAGCATTGTCATTTTGAATAACTGTCTATGTATCAGTAGACTTGAGGGCACCTAACATTACAGTCTTGTGATATGCAGCCCACACATGGAGGTTTTAGGGCCACACATACAATTTTAATTATGTATCCGTTACTGCAGCTATCGCACTGCATAAGGGGGGGTTGGAATGCAAGTTTGACAGCTCGGAAATAATGTACTATTTGCATCGCCCTCGGGGCAAATACAACAATAGCACTCGGCCCTGAGAATCAACCGATCTCCAGTTGCAGTCAATTTGTGGTCTGCTACCAATTGACTACCATTTGACTTACTGGCTTTTTTTTTTTTTAGGAAATTGATTTAAGTGCTTTAGATGTGAGCATGCATGTCCATTTGTATTTGTGTGGGTATGTATTTTTGTGTGATTCAATGACTTTGTGTGTGTGTGTGTGTGTGTGTGTGTGTGTGTGTGTGTGTGTGTGTGTGTGTGTGTGTGTGTGTGTGTGTGTGTGTGTGTGTGTGTGTGTGTGTGTGTGTGTGTGTGTGTGTGAGCGTGCCCGTACATATGTGTGTGCGAACGTGTGACAGAAAGAAATATATGGTGCTTAAGTATATAAGTGCACTGTTCACAGTGTTTGAATTGAACAGATTGTACAGATGGAGGATGTGTGTAAGTGTGTGAGTCTATCGGTTTCACAGGCTGATTTTCCCAGGCTGTGTTGGCAGAGTTTGCCCGGAGATGAAGGGGTCTATTGTTGGGGGGAGACACTGATTCATTTTCTCATAACCTTCCCCTACTTGTCCCACACAGTGGATCATCTGCCCTGAGAACACATCTGACAGAGGGAGAGAGAGAGAGAGAGAGAGAGAGAGAGAGAGAGAGAGAGAGAGAGAGAGAGAGAGAGAGAGAGAGAGAGAGAGAGAGAGAGAGAGAGAGAGAGATGTATCTCTCTTTATCTTTAAATAAATGTATTCCTCCCTATCTGGTATTTATATATTTTTAATATATTTTATTTATTTATTATTGATAGACAGTGCAACAATAATTCCAATTTAAGAAAAGTGTTTTTCTGCATTTTGGTTGCCCCCGGCATTAGGTCTGGTTCATCATTATTATCAGTGTTCATCATCTTTTTGTGTCATTATTTAATGCTTTTTAAGACATGCTTTATGCAAAATGTCCTGTGATGACATGATGATAAATTATATTATACTGCCCACATTCCCCTCTCTTCTGGACGTAACTGGTTTTAGGCTTAAAACCAGCCTTTGTTTGCTCTTTAATGGAAAAGTTGTTCCATTCTTAGCTGCAGAATTTGTGGGCGATAGGTTGCTTTTTATGAGTAACAAAATTCTAAATTCCTACCTCAGAAACCAAACAGTAATGGTAAAAAAGATGGCAGCCGTTGATCCTTTCATTGATTGACTGAAACTGTGTGAAGTGATACCACTGCCCTGGTAAGAGGCTAACGGTAAGCTATGTTCAGAGTCAGCACCCAGCATGGCGGTACCTTTGGTGTCGTTTGGTGTCGTTTGTGAGGATACATTTTTGGTATTCTGGTTCTCCTTGAGAGGGAGAATATGCAAGTTTTGCTATTTCATGCTAGCTTCGGTCAAATTTTGAAAATATGAAACACTCTGCTACTCACCCCTCCCACTCTTTACTCTCTCCAAACCACACCCACCCTATAAAAGCGAGTTTTGCTTAAAAAAATACCACAGTTTCTAATCTGCAGCAGAGTCGGATCAACCACCGATATCTATGAGGGCTTTAAATTGGCGAACGTGTCGAGAGCGCGTTTTCTGCACATTGTACCTTTAAAGAAATTAACCAGAAACATTGATCAACAGTCTCACTTTTACATTTCATGGCATTTAGCAAACACTTCTATCCAAAGGGACATACACATGTGTTCATACAAACATTCATAGCAGAGTCAACCATGCAAGGCAACAGCCAGCTCATCAAGGGGCAGAGAGGATTAGGTGTCTTGCTCAGGGCGACCTCAACAATTGAGGTAAGACGAGCAGGGGATCAAACTAGCAACCTTCCAGTTACAAGACACCCGGCAATACCTCCTGAGCTAGTCTGAACCCGTTCCTACTCAGAGCTGACGCAC
Organism: Gadus morhua; assembly: GCF_902167405.1. Lineage (NCBI taxonomy): Eukaryota > Metazoa > Chordata > Actinopteri > Gadiformes > Gadidae > Gadus > Gadus morhua. The sequence continues at coordinate 11,734,773 of NC_044067.1, read as the reverse complement.
ACTGGGGTAGGGGGGGGGGGCTCAATGTGTGTCATCACGGCCTAGAGGGTGTAGAATAAGCGCTGGACAACGAGGGATTTGGCCGAGATTATACTTGATTGATGCAACAACCACAACAAAGTGAAGAACTAAATGACTTAAACACAAACATGGTGGTGAAATTCAATGGGAAATATATACATAAAATAAACGTATGCCTTGTTCCCTACATTGACCCACTGCACATATATACACAGACATACACATTCATGCAGAACGCAGATTGATGCTCATATGCACAGTACGAGTGACACCAGCCAGTGGGGGGGGGGGGGGGGGAGCGAGGCACGTGAAGCGTCTGTGACAGAACCTCTGAGCCAAATGTCAACTCTCACTGGTGCTACGGAAACTAATCTTGACAGCCAAGGAAGACTAGACACAGAGAGGGACACACAGAGAGACAAAGACAGAGAGAAAGAGAAAGAGAGAGAAGGAGAGAGCATGTGTGAGAGAGAGTCACAGAGAAAAAGTTATGTACTTCAAAGAGGTATAATGACGACCAATGATTAGTTTTAAAAAATGTCTTCCTGTTACAAATACTAAACAAGTTTAGTGTTTCAGTAAACAATTTAATTGACAAGAATATATACATGGTAGTATGAATGTTACAAACGACACAATTAGCAAAAAAGTACAAAAAAAGTCTGGAAAGATAATGAGCGAATGTTTACTTGGTTTATGTGGCTTGTGGATGATAGCCGTTTGTGCTCAATATATACCACAAATCCACCTGATGGAGGAGAGCTGGCGAGCGAGTGGGAGGGAAAGACAGAGATGTCTTAAGTGTCAGAGACATAAGTAGGAAGCACTGTGGCGAGGCGAGCAACGAATTGCCTTTATGGAAATGAACAACCCACCAACCCACCCACGTACACACACACACACACACACACACACACACACACACACACACACACACACACACACACACACACACACACACACACACACACACACACACAGTACAATAAAATAAACTGGGTATTTTAGTTTTAAATTCATATGGTTATTTCCTGACTTCATTCAAATCTGCTATGGTACATTAATCCTGATTGGCAAGACAGCAGATTGTGGGGTCATAGTTGTTTTTTGCCATAGCATTTGATGGTTAAGTAAAGGTTAAATAAAAAAATAAAAAATCATTGAAGATGTACACAAGTGGATTGTACAGTGTAACGTTGAATACAATTGTGGGGGAGCCAATGGCCAATGACAAAACTGTATTTTGACCTAGGCACACACAAACTTGCACAAAGACATACAGACTTTGTGTACATGCATGCTCATGCACACACAAAATACACGTGTCTGAAACAAAAGATAGCTGCCGATGCTTGGGAAAAGTCAGTGGTCATAACGATTTGTCACACGGCTATTGATCACGCTGACAAATATAATCATTATGTTTGGTTGACGGGTTGTTGTGTTCTACGTTATCGGTTATTTGTCTGAAATTTCAGATAGCGATATGAGTGATGATAACAGTGCTTAGAAGCCATGCCACAAATCATGAAATAGAAATCTCAGACGTAGATAAACACAAATGTAAAATAACTGAAGTAAAATGGGCTGTATATATGCTTGATGCATTATCTTATTGTAGTTCCAACAAAGAATATTAATATTTGTTGTCAGAAGCAGGTGCTGGTTGCTTGGCAATTCAATATTAACTAACATTTTATGCTGGGCTCTTAGTAGAGTTAATGTTACTCAATAAACAACTCAATTTAACTTTCAAATGAATCCATTAATGGCATAAATAATTGATAGATGAATCATGACAGCCCTAACAGCCAGGTGCTCATGTTTGTGTGTGTGTGTGTGTGTGTGTGTGTGTGTGTGTGTGTGTGTGTGTGTGTGTGTGTGTGTGTGTGTGTGTGTGTGTGTGTGTGTGTGTGTGTGTGTGTGTGTGTGCATGGATTCCTTGTGTGCGTGAGTGTATGTACTTGCGTGCGTGGGTGTATACGTGCGTTAGTGTGTGCAATTTAGTAAAATGATCCATTATAATAATATGCGGTGGCATATGCTCCGCAGAAACAGAGTGTCAGTTTATAGATCCTTAAACTCGCCTTAAATGTCCCTTAAACTGCTTTATTATTTGGCTGTGGTTAACACTTCACAACTTGCCGTTGTGAAGTGAAAAAAGGGTAAGCACTATTATAAATGTTAGCTGCTCCATATAAGTTGAATGTGTATAGGGATATGTGTATTTCTATGTACTCAGGGGCACTGTGTTTCCCAGAATGAGTCATTACTCTTGCAGGGCACAGAGACACATTATGTCCGTGCTTTACAAAACTCAATAGGAAATTAGGACTCTGGGCTACCGTACCTTTAATTAAATAAGGATGGAGGCTGGAAAAAAGAAAAGGCTGAAAGATGAATGCAGTCTTAAATGAGAGGGGCCATTCTTTACGGACATAATAATTAAGTCATCATAGATAATTAGGGGACTGTTAGGCAAGAGAAGAGTCATTTCTAACGCTTTTTTGATTGTAATAGGCGCCAATGTTGTGTCGTTTGTCAGTAAACTGATTTAAAAAAGTTCAAAATGGCTTGCTCATGGGTAATTCAATGCAAATGTGTAACATAACAACCAACATGGACATCACAACTGTATCCATAATTCCATAAATACTCCCTAGATATCTGTATTATCTGCATTTATCTTTTGATTAATATTTTAATAAAGAAATGAATAAAGAGTTGTGATTCTGATCTTTTCATTGCCGCCTAATTCATAGTACACCTTACTATTAAGTCATCAAAGCCAGGTTGATGTTCGGATCAAAGGCACCCAATGATTTACACAAACACACATTGTATTATCATGATCATTATCGATGTCCTTTATTTTGATGTGTCCTTGTGTGCTTATACAAGCACAGAATGAAATCACCTCAAACCCACCACACAGCATCACGCATCAAACTGTTCCAAAACATCATTAGAATCTACATGTCACTTCACTCGCAGAAACACACACACACACACACACACACACACACACACACACACACACACACACACACACACACACACACACACACACACACACACACACACACACACACACACACACACACACAGAGAGAAGCACCAACACACTACAAACAGCAGCTCTTGCTCAGAACATCTGGAGCTTAAGTCAAGTGTAAGTCAAACCAACAGCATCCTGGCAGGGCTCCAAGACAGACATGGCGTCCGTGCCATTGCACGGACGCCATGTCTTTCTATATGGCTGGCCTCTCCCTGGCCCCTCCACCCACCAACTACACCACGACCCAAAACCACCACGCCATGGCCCACAACGGCAGGGTCACGCCAGGGTCAAAGTCAAAACCGCGGACCTCCAGGAAGTGGAAAGCGATGGCAACTTCTCCGGGAGGTTTTCCACCCTCATCCTTCTCACTGATGGCTGGCGACACGGAGCCCTGGTGCAAGGTCGTCCTGCACTCTACTTGTTCCTAGCATGCATGGTTGACCCACTTTGACGGGATAACGTGTTGGGTTGCTGATGGCCTGTGAACGCGTAATCACAGTGTTTGAGCTTTTCCCTCGTGAACTCGTCGCTTTCAGTTTGGGTATGCTCCATCACACCCGGGGGGGGGGGGTTATCAGCTGCAACCTTAAGGGGTCTTGTCATTGCTATTTCCCTGCCACCAATGCTCCCCACCGAGCCTCACGGGACCGCCGTGATAGTAATGGTGGCGTTTCACAAGGTGAATCAGTCGTGGTGTTGGCTGAGCAGCGATTGATTTCCAAGTATGGGCGTGGCCATATGTTGTTAAACGGCCAATCAAAAAGTTATTTTTCGCTCGAACCCAATCCGGCTGAAAGTAAAGCAAATAGATATTCTCTTCTGAGGAAATCCTGCCGTTATTCAGTCTACTTTGGATAAACAGTTTTCATTGCTCCGTAGATTGCGGACAAATAGATCTACACTGGTCTACTAGCTTTATGGCAGAAAGGCTTGCTATCTATTCAACTCGAGGTTTCCCTGATGCTTGCTTTGCTGCATACCCTCATACAAACCTGCTTTTATCTGGGATTTTAAGAGTTATGATGATGGATCTGTGACAGGTGGCTGGAGAAAAAAGAGACTATCAGTAAGCCCCACTTCAAAGCATTATTATTCACTACTAGGCTAAATGAAAAAATATTAATTTAAGTGTCAGGACGTTGCTTGCATATGTTCCAAACGCAAGTCGGCATGCACGCACAAACACACACACACACTCACACACGCACGCACACACACAAATCCCTCTCATCTGATTTTATTTATTTTATTCTGATGCATTAATGTGTTTTGACACACCGGCTGACAATAATATGAGACTCCTGATAATACTCCCAATAAGCTCCTCAATTAGTAGTGCCAGCTCTACTTTCCCTCCTAATCGTGTACGGCATCAACATGTTCCGCCTCACTATCGCCTTCTTCATAGTCATGATAGCTACTGCATGCAGGTCACACAATAGCCTGGCTACGGTGTGTAAATCCCAAACGGAGGGCTGAGTGACGAAAAGTGAAGACCGAGAGATCTTCCAGGAGATGTATCGTGTTAATTCCGGTTTCGCTGCGATAATATAGGAATGAGGAAATTAAGCTCTGCTCACACACATACAAACAAGCAAAGTAGAAGTAGGGACTTCGGAATGATCCACATAGAGATCCATGTAAAAATGGAGTCTTCTCCAAAGGGAAGCCCCCACGCAGGAGGGGTCCCAGCCCCCCATCACTGGGGGTGCTTTCCAAACTGGTTTCTCTTCCTAACGACGCTTTCTCCGTGTATTGTTTTTCACCAGTGTCAGGGGCCAATCCTCTCCCGAGGTGTGCTCTACCATTTAATCTGCCAGAGAAGCAGATTTATATTATATTATTTATATTTTCATTGCAGAATTGATTCTTTTGGATCAAGGAACCCCGACGCAGCCCCTCTGGCTTGGCGCATTGCTCCGGCGTCCTGCTCCGAGTCTCCAGCCCGTCCAGTTCTGTTCCCCAATACCGGAAATGGAAAACGAAGACAGGCGAACAGGACGAAAAAAGTGAGCACAAAAACCCCTCCTTTTGGATGGGAGAGAAAGTGTGAAACCAGCATCAAAAGCAAAAGCATGGCTCTCTCTCTTGCTGTCTATCCCCCTCTCTCCCTCTCCCTCCCTCTCCCTCTCTCTTTACCTCCCTCTCCCTCTCTCTCCCTCCCTCTCCCCCCCTCCCTCTCTCTCTTCCTCCCTCTCCCTCTCCCCCTCTCTCTCCACCTCCTCTTTCGTGTGGCTCACAAAGGCTGGAGACAAAGCAGGAAGATATCGATTTGGTGGAGACACATGAAAGCGAGGCAGAGAGAGAGAGACGGAGAAGCGGGCTACGGCAAGATAATCGCCAGGAGGAGAGCAAAAATAACCAGCAGAAGTAGCCAATGTTACTGGTTGGCCAGCCGGACTGGGCTGGCGTAGCTCCTGTTGCTACCACCATTAGGATCTTCAAATGGGCAGCACACACAACTATAGGTAGTGCTATTGTCAAACGATCACACCGCAAAGGAAAGTGGATACGCTGCTGTATGCGGTACGAGCGATGTGCAGTGTCCCTGCATCCTAACCAGGCCCAATGTGAGGCTCAGAGTCTCATAGTTTGTATAAAAAGTCAATTAAAATGATTCCCTCCGTGTCACAATTCGAGGGGGGGGCCGTCTGGGAGTCGACTTCCCGGGGCGATCAAACGTGACTTTAGAGGATCTCCGAAATCAATAGAATATGTATGACCAATCCTTCGGGCTCCCTGGGTCGTGTTGTGATGCTTCGCCGATACACGGCGATAAACCTCTTTGTCTTTCATGCGGGAGTTTAACAAGCTAAATTTGGCAAATGAGTCACGTATCCATAGCAACGAAGGCACGGCTAGTTTTAATATAATAGCTGCTTTACCGCTTTAACTTTGAAAGCAAGTGATTAAAAAGAAACCCAAGGCGCACATTTCATTGCATCCCGTTAAGATGTACAGTAATGCAGGGTTATTATGGAAAAGCATAAGGCGTTGACGAGACAAATGGAGAGTGGTGAATAATTATTGAACGCATATTGAATCCCCAAACTATTGTACACAAGTTGAGTGGGTTTAAAGCTTGAAATAGCTGCCCTGCCAGCTGTTGAGGTATGAGCCACCAACGAATAAATACATAAAAGTGGTGCCAGTATGGCTGGTGTACTAGTGGGATGGGGAAAAAAGATGTATCCGCCAGCTTGATTATCTCCTCCAGGTGATCTCAAGTAGCCCAGATCATTGTTTATTCCTACTCTGAATCGCTATAACTCTAAATGCAGAGTTTCGCCCACTCATCTGGTAACCTTTAAAAAAAACATTTCATACTACTATATATTTTCAGCGGATACTGTGGCTTTGATGGTTACTGTGTCACCGTGGGACTGTAACTCACACATAGTCCTGCTAGTGAGACAACAAGAGCCAGTTGTATATCACACCAGTGATACCCAAAGAAACCAACGATAAACAAACAGGTCAGAGGTATAGTCGTCAATGACTCTTGGTCGCTGGGCTTCTACAGAGTGTTCTGTTTCATTCCTACCGGAGAAGAACTCACTGGAGTTTCCCACTAAAAAGCTACTGACAAGTTGTTGTTGTGGCGGCGATGGGATCGCCAGGTGACACCTTTGACCTGGATCCGTTGAACGGACGGAGGATTTTCTCTTCAAGGGTTACAGTATGGCAACACAAGGTCGGCATATTCTACAAAGGGGACCAGAAGCGAAAGGTGGCGCAGACAGAGCTCCCGAGAGAGATGCTGCCCAAGGACAGTCTGGGTAGATATCTCTCAAGAGGCCTCCTGTGTTCAATTCATACGAGGCCGACACTTACAGCAGCAAGAGCTGCACTTAGGAGAGCGATTGTCTGACAGTGTCTGCAGTAATATTTTTAACTCCAGTGCTATCCACACTTTCTAAACAATTACGAATGAGACAGAGGGTGGAGAGTAGAGGAAACAGGGTGGTGTGAACAGCAGAAACAAAATGCAACAGAGCCAAAAACAGGAAAAATTAGAGACAAACGAGGTCTGTGTTTACTTGTGAACATGCATCAATAGCGCCAGTACCTCTCAACTGCTATTAAGATTCCCTTTCAATTGGTCATATGGACACAAACTAAACTGAGGATGTGTGCACAAAAGAGAGACACAGTGAAAAAGAGCAAAACAGAGAGAAAGGAGAGATAAGCGATGGCTAAACGAGTAGGGAAGGTCAGACGATATAAAAAAAAAAAGCGGAGATGCAGAGAGCAAACTGATAAACGACTGAGGAGCTGAGCAGAAAGTACAAATGAACGCAGAAGGAACGTTTTTTGGAGTGTGAGAAGGTCGAGAGAGAGAGCGAGAGCGAGAGAGAGAGAGAGAGAGAGAGAGACAGAGACAATAAGGGGGAGCTGAGGGAAGTTGAGACAGAGGGGGTAATGCCCTGCCCTGTTTGCCAGCTTGGCGTGCAATCTCACACATACACACAGGTGAAAACAAGCGCACATACACACAAATGCATGCACACACATGCACCCACATCCGCACACACACACACACACACACACACACACACACACACACACACACACACACACACACACACACACACACACACACACACACACACACACACACACACACAGCAGCAGATGGGCCATTGCATTCTCCAATCCACCCTGCCTTGCTTGGTTCGGACCCCCTGCAGAAATGGCTGTGTATGTGTGTGTGTGTTTGTTTATGTTTGTGTCTTGATATTTTTGTGTGTGTGTGCATATCTATGTTTGTGCGTGGGGATTTGCGTGTGTGCGTGTACGAGTTTGTGCGTGTGCGTGTGTGTGCGTGTGCGTGTGCGTGCGTGTGTGTGTGTCGAAAGTCTATTTCTATTAAATCAACACCCAGCTTTCACCACCCACGCCGCCCTCTCGCTTCCCCAAAAAAAGCTTTGTACAATGCACAACAAATTGTCTCCGGTTTTCAAACAATAAATCCAAACTATACGAGGCAAAAACAAGTAAAAAAATGCAAACTACTGGCCATGCCCTCACGAGATCCCTGCTAAGCTGCGTTTTCGCGCTTCGCGGAGACCGGCGCTCTCGATAGACACACAGCACAAGGCTGAAGCCAAGCGTGCAGATGTGGCCCCCCTGTCCTTGGCATTTTCTCCGGGGAAAAGGTCACCAAGTAGGTGGTAGGAGGGAGGAGGTAGGGGGGAGGAAGTGGAAGGGAGGGGAGTTGGGATGGGGGGGGGGGGGGGGGGGGGGGGGGGACACGCAGGGCGGGCTCTCGGCCTCATCTGCATGTGTCGGCTGTTCCGTGAAGCGGATGTAACTAAGCTAACACCTTCTTTTCCGAGCCAGCGGAGCGGTTGGACCCTTTAGCAGCACGGGGACCACAGGGAAAGGAAGAAACAAAAGAAGAATCCCAGGTGAAATTAAAGTCAACGTCGAAGAAGAAGAAGAAGATGAAGAACAGAGACAAAGCCATTAGCCTCAGCCCGGGCGGCTCCGTGCGCCGTCCGTGTGTCGGCTCCACGCCTGGCCCACGGTGGCGTGAAGGGGGGGCGTTCGGCTCTCGGGAGGGGAAAAGAGCGAGATGAGCGGCGAGAGCGAGAGCGAGCGAAGGAAAGATGAGTCTAGTCGAGCGAGATAACCCAGACACAGGCGGGTGTAAGCAGGGAAGAGCGGGGGCCAGGCGGCGGCCGAGACGCCGAGGCGGACGCGAGGCAGAGAGCAAGAGAACATCAAAGCTTGATTAGCTGTGCATAACAGAGCAGGCCTACTTTTCTTCATTTTCCTTTTTGTTTTTTTTCCTCCCAAGCTCTGGCCCATTATGTTGGGGGGGAACCGTGAGCCACGCTGGCCAGTGGTGCGGAGAGGAAAAACGTGTTCTCCCTCATAAGATAAGAGTAGTTCGATGTGTAGCCAGCATGCTGATGTTTCTGACGGCTGGCCTTCTGTGATTCGTCCGGGGCGAGTGCGGGGGTACATCTGTGCGAGACAATATTAATGATGTTGCTTAAGCTGCCCGACCTCTCTGGCTAACAGGCTCCCTGAGAGCTTGTCAGGCAAGGCGCGCAAACACTGTCCCGCGTGTCCCAGCGAGGACGCATGAGTGTGCCCACAAACACACAAAAACACACACAAACATGCATACACGTACTGTCTGTGCACGCACAGAAACACTCACATGTAGGCACCTACACACACACACACACATTCATGTACACATCTGGTTCTATACCCTCCCCTCGCACATACACAGACAGACATGCAGTCACACACACACACACATACAAGTGTGAATGCACACGCACACGACCACACATACAAACACACACGAGACATCGTATGTCCCATGTCCACGTACATATGCAGGGGAAATCTATGCAAAACAAGAATTATGAAGTCATTAAACTGAACTGCAATTGCAAACTATTTAGAAAAGCCGTATGTAGCCACAGACGCACACAGACACACATCACTGGACTGCGGCGCGGTAATTTACACCTCTGCCTAATTTTGTGAGGAGGCCCGTGCAAACAGTCTCTCGGAAGCGCACACCGCATAGCGACGGGAAAGGGAGGAAACAGACCATCGTTCCACACAGAGAGGCGATCCAACAGAGCGATAAGGAGATAATCATCCAGCATTCAATAAGATAACAGTATATGGTGGAAAGAATACCACTGCGCAATACAATAGCCCTAAAAGAGGAAATGGGAATGTGGATGGGAGGGTGCATTGGGAGAACGCTTAGACCAGGACACAGGCGTTAGGAATACAAAGGGCTACGACAGGAGGAGGATGGGGGTAACCAACGGGGGTGGAGGGGGGGGGGGGGGGGGGGGGGGGGGTGTTGGCCTGCTATGTAATGGGCCATCTGTGTGTAGGGGAGTGGGGAGTGCCAACAGCCTCTCTAATCAGGCAATCAATCACCCGTCTTTACGGATATTGTCACTTACAATCCGATCTACTGCCGAGACACGACCAATGTTTGCTCCGTGCCCAATACAGGCTGTTAGATTAGTTTGCATTGTGTTGCACAACGCCGCTATTGTGACAAAATGTTAAGCGAATGAATGCGACTCCCCTATTGCAAGTTCCTGCCACTAGCTTCCCGTACTATACTTCGGCTACATACTCAGTCCTCCTCACCTTTCGTTCTCAGTCCACGACCCTGCTTTTGTGTATATACTGTATGTCGTCTTGGATATTTCTTTGTGTTGGTACTTCTTTAATGTTTTTTTTGTCTCTGTAAAGCATTCTTGAGCGCGAGTCAGGCCCTATATAGCAAAAGTGTTATTATTAGAAACAAGCCAAAGCAATGGAGCAGCTCACTGCAAAACGTTCACATTAAGCATGTTGGGGCTTCAGGTTCCCTAGACAAGCTCTCCTGTCCAAGTTTGGAGCATATTTGAAAATCAATGACTAGATTCTAGATGAGAACTTTCATGTAACCTCTCTGCTGACGATTCAGCCGGAGAGGGGAGGACAGACAGACGGCGGAGGCGGTCGCGCTGGCTCATTATCTCTGCAGGATTTTGTCATAGGTCATCAATTGTGGCAGTTCCTGAGAAGAGGGCTTTGGCTGCATTGTTTTCAAGAGACTGTTAAGACAGAAGTGGTTGTCTTTCTTTTAAGTCTGTCATTTTTGCTCTCTCTCTCTCTCTCTCTCTCTCTCTCTCTCTCTCTCTCTCTCTCTCTCTCTCTCTCTCTCTCTCTCTCTCTCTCTCTCTCTCTCTCTCTCTCTCTCTCTCTCTCTCTCTCTCTCTCCCCCTCCCTTGCACAGCCCTTGTTCGCATTCTCACCTCTCCATGTGTTTTTCAAGCGAAAGGGCCTTCTCTTGTGCAGCCTCACATTGATTTATACAATTGAAGTCCAATATTCCGGAGAAACCCCTCCAAAGAGCTCCCTCATACTCACTGGATTAGAATTGCTCATGAATTCTGTGGAAGCAAACAAAGACCCACACAGCTCTTCTTTCCCTCTTTCTCAATCCGGGTGCTTTTTCGTCTTAATGGTAAGCCATTTAAATAATCTGAAAAGGTAATGAAAGAAAAAATTAAATCTTTGAGGATCTTAAATAAACAAATCTGGTTAAATGTGATCCGACGCAAAAAATATGCTGAAACTTGAAATATAAAAATATAAAATATAATAATAATGTGTATAAATGTGTTTATTAAAAATCTAAACATCAGACATTCCAAAAGTTTATTGAGTCGAAGGCAAACCGGTAAGTTCACTGACTGTCCCTGATGAGCAAAGGAGAGGACGGGCACTGTTAGCTGAGCTGTTGGGTAAGCCAACTTCAGGTTAACAGCCCTGGAGCTGAACTCACAGCAGACACACCGCGCCTATCCAGCCGGGGCGAGCGCACCTGGTAACTGGTCCGACCCGCTGTGCGAAAGAATGTTCAAGGATTCTGCAAACTCCGGTGGCCACAAAGCCATTTTCATGTCAGTCAACGCCGTGATGGCTGTGAGGTTTAGTCTGCGGGAACTCAACCCATGACTATTAAGCACTCCAACCGACACACACACTACCATGTGTTTCTCCTTTCTCCTATATCATTTTCCCTCTGTACTGTACTTCTGTACTTTGTCTCTGGATATTATAACTACTTAAATTTAGCATAGCATTAGATAGTAAGGCTACAGGCTTCGCAATTTGTTTACTATTCTCCTTGGTAGCGTTCTTCCAATACAGTTTATTATATATAAAGAATAGCATTATTCTTTATTTAGTCTCATAATAGTAATACAAAACCACACATAAAAACAAGATTGTCTCTACCAAAACTATACATTTTTTTATCCCACATAATATTAATACCTTTTCCATTAAACCCTACCTCTTTCCAAAATAAGAAATTTGGATTTTTATCCCTCAGATTAACTGCTAGGAGCAGTAATGTATGAATCTTCTCAACAGGGAATAGTAAGCAGAACAAAGGTATCACAATCAGTTTTGAACAATTCAACACATGCTAGGAGTCTGCGATGATGAGCCTCAAAGTGTCCTTTGCAGATCTGTCACCAACATATTTCAAGTAGGTGTAAAGTTGCCTGTTTGGTTTCCACAGTGACTGAGATCAGCAGAAGAGTCCCTCTCAATACCATTGGCTTAAATCTGTCATCCAATTGTATGTTGTACATAAACTTGCAAAACAACAGTCTTAATGACCCACCCTGGATTCAGGCAGGTAGTGATACGGACACAATAGTAGGCTTAGGCATTCAGCCAAATTCTCACTCACTCACTCACTCTCACACTCACACACAAAAGGCACACACACACACACACACACACACACACACACACACACACACACACACACACACACACACACACACACACACACACACACACACACACACACACACACGAACACACACACACACACACACACACACACACACACACACACACACACTTCACTGTAAGCTTGGGGCAAAACGGTTATGCATAAAATTCCAAATCTAAGTTGGCACATGTTGCTTTGCTTTATGCTTGTGTTGGACATGAAGAGGCATGCTAAAGTAGGCAGGTTGCCAGATTATGGACTTAAGCATGTGTATAAGTGTGACTTGGCAGAACTCCATAACAAACACACACACACACACACACACACACACACAGTATGTCTCTGAGGGTGTGACTAGGTGTGTGTATGTCTGCATGTGCATACACACTTGTGTATGTGTGTGTGTGTGTGTGTGTGTGTGTGTGTGTGTGTGTGTGTGTGTGTGTGTGTGTGTGTGTGTGTGTGTGTGTGTGTCTGCACACGTGCGTGTGTGTGTGTGTATGGGTGCATGTGCATACACCATGAGTACAGTATGTGTGTGTGACTGTGGTATATGTATGTATGTACATGTGTATGTGTGTGTGTGTTTGTGGTGAGTGTGTTTGTGTATTTGTTTTTGTGTCTCCAGCTAGCTCGACTGGTCTAAGAGGAGCAGATGCTGCACTCCAGCGCTGCTTGGTGAGAAGGTGCAAGAACAACCTTCACATCTCCTCTGCTAAAGTGTCCTCCAGAAGACCTTCAGTCTCTCCTCTCTCCCTCCCTCCCTCTCTCACTCACCAACACATATGTTGGTGAAAATGCACGGCTGGTACCTAATGCATATATTTTAACATGGGATGGATTCCACTGCATTGATTGGCTGTTTGCAACATATTACGATTGATTTTCAGCTAACAATTTATTTAGAAAATGTTAATATGACATTTAGATCGATCGGCAGAATAAATAATTCTAGCTTTCTATTGTGACAACCTATAATTATATTGTACTACTTGTCTAAAGTATATATATATTGTCAATTTCCATTCCGACATTTCCTTCAGCTACTGTATCTTTCTGTTTTACAATGTGGCATTGATGGATTGAATTATATGAAATCTAATTTTGGTAGAGATTACCTGATGCAATGAATTATTCCTGTAAATGTCAAAATGTTATAAAATTGTCGTTTGGTCAGATATTTATCCCCTTAGCTGCTCCATTAACCTCATTAGGTATTGGAAATTAAGTTGGCTATTTGCTGTTGGTTATTGGGTCCTGCACTGTGCAAACATGTTTGGAAAAGCCAGATACCTTTAAGTAACACCTCCATGCAGTTTGATGCTGAATTTGTATTCTGTGTTTCAACGTGTGTGTGCTTTTGTACATGTGTATGTGTGTGTTTTTGTGTGTGCATGAACGTTTGTGCGTGTGTGCTTGTGTGTGTGTGTGTGTGTGTGTGTGTGTGAGTTTGTGTGACACAGAACACCCACAATCCATTGGAAGGGCGTCTCCCAGGCGCAAAAAACGTACACGACATCCCAGAATGATTTCACCAATACCTCTGGTCATCGACATTCATGATCACGAGTCCATCAAATCTCACCAGAGGACTTAAAGGCCTTGTTTTATCCATCTGTGAGGCTCCAATGAATCCCAGTAGGTGGGACCAAAGCGGAAGTGTGTTGCTGAGCATGTGTTTGCATGTGCGTCTGCGTGAGTGTGTGTCGAAATGGCGATAGCTTAGGTCTACGGGTACGAGAATGGTGACGAGGTGATAGAATAATAGCCTCAACAGTCAAAAGGCGGTGAGTACAACAACATCACAGAGTATTGACGCGATACCTCGGTAGCTTGGGCCCTTTGACGTAGTGCTGAGAAGTACAAATTCAATCTGCAGCTTTCATATTGCAAGAGCACACACACACACACACACACACACACACACACCACAAACACACAGATGACCTGACACACACACACACATCCACACACACAGATTAACTAGTGTGTGTGTACATATACACACACACTGACACAATGACACAAACCCTGACACACACACACACACACACACACACACACACACACACACACACACACACACACACACACACACACACAGGTGTACTGACGCACACACAAACGGGCACTTAAGGAAACCCACATTAGCACACATTGCATGCAAGGGTGGCCTTGCACATATTCATATGCCAACTCAAAGTCAAACCATTTTTCCAGGTCATTCATATATAAATAGACCATGAGACCGGACGTCTCATGGCTTATTGAGACATGCAAATCACTGCTCATAAAATAAAATGAAAATGTATGGGAGAAATCGATTCATTATTAATCAATAAAAAATCAATGCTAAAATACCATGATGGAACAATTGGAAGAAAACCCAGAGGCCTCAATTAATCCATTTACCTCGAGTGGGATCTTCAAATGGAGCTGGTTAAGCCCAACACTCGTCCAAAGCACACCATGAAACTTTGATGTTGTATTCAGCTGGAGCGGCGAGCAGACTGGGTTTCACAGATGAGTTGGTGCTAAACCCACAAAACCCTTGAACATTAGAAAGAACGTGTAGTAAGCTGGAAAGAAGAAATAAAAAAAAACCTGGCGTGTCAATGAATTATTAATTTTTCCAAAGTTTGCATAGCTTTGTTTGATCAGACCAGAAATTTGCTTAATCAGAAACTGGTTTCTAATGCATTTTAGATAAAGCATACACACCACAGTGGTTCCCAGTTAATATCAAGGGCTGTTTGTATTTTACTGTTCTTGAACACAAAGACATAGGATGAGGAGGAGTGCTTCTACTCTCTAGTCCTGCTTTTCTGTGTAGCATCGATCCAGTCTATAGACAAGCTTCTTGAAGAGCCTTGTTATTCCGTCTCTTTTTTCACTGTGCCCCTTTCTTCTCAAGCATGCATTTACAAACAAGACATGTGCCTGAAAAATAAATCGATAAATACAGAAATACATCTGAGCAGCGAGCACTTCTCAATGAAAACAGGGGATTACACTGACAAGAGATAAACACAATGTCGAGGGAATAAAGAGTCCGTAAGCACGCTCAGGCACATGCCAGTCATGTTGGTTTATATTTTAAGGTCATTATGAAAAATTATAAGATTAGAGAGGTAAAGAGAGAACAAGGGAGAGAGGAAGGGAGATAAAAGATGGAAAAAGCTTTTAATTTCTCGCCGTTCTGAAGCCAGCACTTCAAGATTGCCAAGGTGTGTGTGTGTGTGTGTGTGTGTGTGTGTGTGTGTGTGTGTGTGTGTGTGTGTGTGTGTGTGTGTGTGTGTGTGTGTGTGTGTGTGTGTGTGTGTGTGTACTAGTATAGCTGTATACATTCTTGACTTATATTAACCAGTGCAGTGGTTCCTCTTTTTAGTGGCACTGCAGCATTTCCAAGCAACAAACCAATATGCCTCTTATTATTTGGATTGTTTTTCGCAACCCCCACCGCCTCGCAGAAAAACATATTTATTTATCTCTCGGAGTGTGTCTTCCTTCTGCGCGTCTGACATGCATCAAGTGGGTTGGCCGTAGGCTACCAGCGCGCTCGTCACATCAAAACCATTACGCTCGCCAACTGTGTCTCTGCGCTATCAATCACACTTCCACGTAACACAACATCCACGTGCTGCGCACGCACACACCAATACACACACGCACACCCACGCACACAGCGACACACGCACACACACACACACACACACACACACACACACACACACACACACACACACACACACACACACACACACACACACACACACACACACACACCTCTTCACACAATGCAGGGTGCAACCAAGAAGTCAAGTGGCGAACAATTGCGAGCGTGTCAACCCAGGGCCGCTCACACACACACACACACACACACACACACACACACACACACACACACACACACACACACACACACACACACACACACACACACACACACACACACACACACACACACATACATGTGATAGAGTTTAACGGCAAGTTTCTTCAGCCTTAGCGGCACTAGCATTACATCTCACCGGACAATAAAGAGCAACAGCCAAGAGGACAGCGTCGCATTAAAATGATCGAGGAGCGGCGTTGCAGGAGCAAGGGACAGAGTCCTCTCGCAGTGCCGTGCATTGCGAGGCCTGCATTTCAGTTGACCTCGGCCATGACACTCACTTGTCCGGTTTTCGCAGAACACACATGTGACTCAGGAAACCGGAGGAACCTGTGACAATTAGAAGATGTTTTTTTGTACCATCCAGAGTGCCTTGTCTGGTTTCTCCTTTGTTGTTTTTTTATTTTGTTTTGATTTGGTGTCACGTTATTCCCATGCTTCCAATAAAGATTGATGCTCATTCAGGCAAAACTAAATTGCTCTTCAATCAAACGTTGCAGAGGATTAAGAGGAATGGGTCGTCAGCGGCCCAGAGAATGCAAACCAAACTGCCTTTTCCTTCCCATTTTCAACAAGACGGGAACGGGGGATTTGCATGGAGAGATATAGGCAGGGGAAAAGCGGAAGAGAATTGGTGGCAGTCTGCTGACCGTTGAAGCCAGCCATATGTAATGAGAAGGGCTTTCACAGGTCACCACACCACAGCAGGTATGGCTCCACACGGCCACCTCACACCTGTCAGTCTTCGCTGCTCATTTGCATTGACGTGGCTATTTTTCATTGTGTACATGTGTGTGTGTGTGTGTGTGTGTGTGTGTGTGTGTGTGTGTGTGTGTGTGTGTGTGTGTGTGTGTGTGTGTGTGTGTGTCTGTGTGCGCGCGCGCGCGCGCGCATGCGTGCGTGCGTGTGCGTGAGACAGGGTGCAGCTAATTGCTTTAAAGGGTTGATTTAGTACGAATTCAGAAAACAGGATCTGAAGTACCAGAGTTCAGAGTTAAAGAGCCAATACAAAGACGTGGCCAAACGCAATTATTCATGTGTATGAATCGTTGACCATTCGTACGTCCTGCCTCCACAGCATCATATACCCTCTGCCAACACTCTCCCCCGGACACCACAACCTTATCTGAACTGCATCGGTGTTTCACTCCTGTGTGTCCGTGGGCGAGCGGCCTAACCAGAACCTCGGAGGAGCCTCGAGGCTGACACGCAAAATGAAAAGGAGTCAAAGGGAGTCCTCAATCACCTTCAAAGCCAATACCCGCTGTGGGATTATCGCTCTCTTATAATGAATTCCCCTCATCATCATATTTGATGTCGCCCAGAGGGGGTGCGTGTACGTGTGTTTAGGGCTTCCTGGCGACCCGTTGTGTTTATCTGCATCTACAACGCGTTCGAGGGCCTGTATGTTTCTGGAAAGCCGAGATCCTCATCGGATGAATGGTGAATGGACATTCATGGGTATTCGGCCTTCTCGCTTGTAGCCAATCAAAGCGCATTACATTACAAAATTTTTACACCAACAGCGGTAGCAAAGCATGCAAAGGAAGCGCCAGCTCTGAGGTAAGGTGTCTTGCTCAGGGACAACTCGACGCTTGGCTAGGCTGAGAAAAGGCCACGAATTGTTATCGGTTCCACTTAAGCGCAATCTCAATTATCTTACTTCCTGAGCCGTGCACACCCATAAAAGTGCTCGAGAGCGGAAGTGACAGGAAATACAACAGTGACAAGGAACATAAATATGGAGACTTTCATGACTCAGTATTCTAAACACGTAACAGAAAAAAGGATTTCGCTCCGTGGGAAGTCTCTCACCGGTTGAAAAAACTCCTTGAGCTGAGGCCTATATCGCTCCCAATAAAACATACTCGTAAGTCAATCTCACCATCCCGCCAGCATACGCACACTCAAAGGACCTCCGTTCCGGGCCAGCCCCCTTCTGGTCGCCAGAGGACCTGCTCTCCTCTTGCTCCTTTCGCTCCTCTCGCCATAGCAAAGCTAGTTTATTAGAATCCGGCACCTTGCAACTATGCTGCTCTCCTTTCCCATTAATGCTCCTCAAACATCTCAAGGAGTTTCCGAGTAGACCCAGGACACCGATTATCATGTCTGAAAGCACTCAGGGTCAGCGCACAAATCGTATAACTGCGTTTCAATAGCAACAAGAAGTATGAATTGAGCCACGGATAATAAGGTCTGCAAACGCACATAGAGATACAGACACAAACACATACCGAGAAATAGATAAAAACCTGCCAAGGACAAAGCAGTGGTAGCTATAGTTGAAGGCCCCGTTCTGCTGAAAAAGAACATCCCATTGCTACGCAGGTGTCGATAAAAAATAAATCTTTTGCAATTCGCTGTACTCCTGTGCACAATGGGACACAGCTCGGAGACTCAAAGTGAATTGTTTCAGTGAGAGAAGAATGAAGCAACCAAATCGAAACCAGATACAATGAGCACCACCGTGAGACATGCGTGACGTTATAAAAACACGTCGAGTGGTATATGGAACGGAAATGCTCGGCATGATTAGCCAAAACAAACCGAACAATGCTAAATTAATCTTAACGGAGGAAATTTCCCATCCTCTGTATCTGCAGCTTGTGAGCAGTTAGCAAGCAAAGCAGATGACATGGGATTACCTAGTTACTATGGTGACCGCCGGTTCTTCACCAACCAGCAGACACCTCCAGCGCCCCTGTCCACCACTTTAGCTAGCTGTGGAGTGCGTGATAAAATCGCCTCTAACTGTGGAGGCAAAACATTGCTCCAAAATAGAAATGGTTTTATTGCTCCCATTAATACATTTAATGCAGTAAGCAGGATGGCAAGTATTGGATATTATGAGCCAAGGCTAGAGAGAATACATTTTGTATATTAAGGTCAGAGTGGGCAATAGACAAGAGATGTTTCTGAATATACCTAAATATTCCAGAAAAAAAGGCTTCTGACATTGTGCGAGGATAGTCGCTCAATGTTTATCATAAATCATATATCATTGACCCTTCATCATGAAATGCATTTTGTTCTACATGCCCAGGTAACTTTCAATATAGGGACGTTTTCAACACAAAAAATAATCATGTCTGTCAACGCTGTAACAAATGACACGCATATTCCTCGGGGCGACGGCAGTTGATGACGATGAAGAGGTACATCAGTGGAAAGAAATGACAGCCCACCGCACAGACGGTGGCATTGAATTCCGCCGTCCCTCTCCATCTAACTCCATCTTGGCGTCCCCTGTGGTAGCCACTGCTCAGCGCAGCACCTTAATGTGTGCGTTCCGTCAGGGCGTTTTTTATTCATTAATGGAAGGAATCCAAGCAAGGTCTCGCTGTCTGTCACCCAATGTAATGTATCTAAATGGACCTGCCCTTGTACGCAGCCAGGAGTGGAAACAAAGGAGGCCTTCGACCTGGCCAAGTAAGTGCCAGGGTGTGTGTGTGTGTGTGTGTGTGTATGTGCATGTTCATGTGCATGTGCATGTGTATGTGTATGTGTATGTGTGTGTGTGTGTGTGTCTGAGCGAGGGTGTGGACACGTGTGTGTGTGGATATGTGTCAATTTGTGTGTTTAGATGTGTCAATTTGTGTGTTTAGATGTTTGTGTGTGTGTCTGTGTGAGGGTGTGGATATGTGTCTGTGCTTGTTTCAATTTGTGTTTTAAGACGTGTGCAAGTGGGCGTTAGTGTATTTTTATGTGTTTGTGTATTTGTTTTTGCATGTGTGTGTGTGTGTGTGTGTGTGTGTGTGTGTGTGTGTGTGTGTGTGTGTGTGTGTGTGTGTGTGTGTGTGTGTGTGTGTGTGTGTGTGTGTGTGTGTGTGTTATATGCACTCAGATGGATGTTTGCATTGAGTTCCTTCATTATTGCCCGGGAAGGTAAAGCATTACATTGAAAACAGGAGCAAAGGATCCGGGTCCCCAGAGACTATGGATCGGAGGCGCACCCAGCGAGAGGTCCTGTTTATGCTTATGCTAATTCCCACTAATATGCTCAAGTATACAGATGCAAAATGCATTCTCTGCACGTGGCTTTGAAATAATGAGCTTTCGCTATCCAGCTGCTTTTCTTCAGCTGTTGTAGCCTGTATTGTCTACAGTAATTTAGCACACGCATTTTCAGTGATTACACAATCTACTATATTTTGATGATTCTCTATACTCTGCATTGTGTCTGGGTAGTGTACTAGCCATTCCCTACCTCCATTTAGTTAAAAAAATTAATTCCAACTAACAGCATTCTCTCTTTAATAATAACATGGAAGGCTACGCTTGATTCAGAACTTTCTTCGATTAAACTCTTTTGTTATTCTGCCAGCGGCCTTGAACTGTCTTGAACAGGAAAAGGATGAAAACAAGAAGATCCTATTTGAGTAACCTTTCCTCTGTGTATATGAAAGAATGTTATTCAGGTAAGCCTGCATTGTTTGAGAAGACACCAAGAAGCCTATCAATCTGAAATATCTGAACTCTGAACTGAAAAATAAAAACAACCATTTGAGTCAGTATCCTTTAAGGAAACAGGTCCTCTCAGATCCAGTTGTCCCGCTAGGTCATAGCAGAACGAATGGGGGGGTCGCACAGAGCCATCCCCATTACCTGCTTTGTCACTCAGATATTCTACAGAAGAAAGCTAATAAAAGCTCGTACAGTGGAGTGGAATGGAGGTATTGAATAAGTGTATTCCTTCAGTCGACAGTCCGCATAGTGTTAATTTATAACACTGAGATGCCAATTTTCTTTTCACGGATATTGCCAATGTGTGTTGGCCAATTACACGCTTCCAGATCCCCGCCTCCAGCTACAAGGAGGGTTGAAACAAACACAAAGTGAAAGAAAGTGAAACGCCCCGTTTACCCAGATCTGAGCTGGTCTGCCATCACACACTAGACATTTATCCATCACTCAGTCAAACGTGTGCGACTAGGGAACAGGTTACCCCTCATTTGGCTGTATACCTACAATAAATATACTATACTATACATTAAAATCCTTATCAGAGCGAGTGAATTCTAGAGTAGCATTTTGAAATAATTATTAAAAAGTGGTCCTGGGAGGCTGGTGTATGTCGCAGTAAGATGTAATTGATTGGCTGACTGATTGCGTTGTCATGACGTCATAGGTTTGTCCCTGCATCAGGGTCCCAGTGGCCACGCGGCATGATAGCATTTCATTATAACCCTTCTTCTGCACTGTTCATCGAATGTCTAAACTTTATTGGTATTTCTAGAAGTGATTTCGTTCCAATAGCGTATTGGAACGAAACAACGTAATCTTGCAATCTGGTGGGAGAAATTAAGCCCCTGGATCATGCAAGGTATTCCCTCTGTTTGCACGTATTCAAAAATATATTTTATTATTATAGATTATATGTTTGCATTCATTTCTGGTAGAATTGTCTGATTTCCCATTGGAACCTGGTTCTTGCCCCCCTGTCCCACCTCAAAAACAAAGAATGCTGGAATCGCCCCATGGTGGGTAAACGTATACATAGGTATCATATGCGAGTCGAGTCCTCTCCCAGATGATGTACACCCGTCATCTAAACACGAGCGCATCCACGAAACAGAGCAAATCCGAGCACGGGGAAAGGGAAGGGGATCGTTCCCCGCTGTAAGTTTCCTCCGCCCCAGCCAGCAGGTGGAGGCGGGCTGGCGAGCCAATAGTGGCAGTGGGGGGCTTAGATAAAGAGATTAGGAAAGGAGTGGTGGAACGCGGCAGCACACCGGCGCCTTCAGTGGCCTGAGCCGTGTAGGAGAGCCGCAGCCTACGCCTCTTAACCCGACCGTCACAGCAGACCCTCTGTGTGTGTGTTCACGAATACGGATGTGAGGTGTAGAGTGGGCCGAGACCATTGGATTAGCGTAACGCGGTTACATTGCTAAAACAAGTGGGACACGGATGATGAAGGAAAGTCAATGAAGGAAACGCACATGACACATGTGTTTTAGAAAGAAGGAATGAATGACATAAGATGTCATTTTCACTCATTTTGCATAATAATTACCAATAGGTTCACTAATACTGACTATAGGGAAGTTCAGCGTGTTCCAACATGTATAACGACTGATTTATCTGCAATGCATGTTGGATACAGATACACTTGGGAATTGGACATTGAAATAAAACAAATGAAATGCTTTGCTTCTATTCCCTTGCTTCCTGTCAACTTTGCCCATCATGGCATTTCCCCCAACGTCAGCCGAAAATAGGGAAGTATAACGACCGGCTAATGAAGCCGGGAATGACTGGTGGCCCTGTCAATGTTTAAGGGCCCAATTTGTTTGTTTAAGCCCAACCGTAAGAAAACTAGCGTGGTTTTGGACATGTTTTGTTTTGGGCGACATTTCAAATGTACACTCAACATTCTCTTGACATTTTGTTATATGGGTAATGGGTGTAGCGCTTCATTATAATCACACTCGGGGGATAATGAAGTTGCTAGTCAGCAAGGCCTCTGCCACTGTGTGTGAGTGCACATTTTATTTTTGGGAATGTATGCGACAACTTGAGATTGTATTGATGTGCTTCTGTGAGTCTGTGTGACTGTGAGTACAGGTGCTTTTGTGAGTCTGTGTACGTCATAAGGACCAATTAGGAGTAAGGTATCACTGTGTGTGTGTGTGTGTGTGTGTGTGTGTGTGTGTGTGTGTGTGTGTGTGTGTGTGTGTGTGTGTGTGTGTGTGTGTGTGTGTGTGTGTGTGTGTGTGTCTGTGTGTCTGTGTGTGTCACCTTTTTCTGACACACACACACCTTCTTGCAGGTCTGTCTGCCATCGGCTGCCACTGAGGTCGTGACATCTCCCCTCCCTCTTCCCACCAGCCAACCACTGGTCAGCGCTAATGAGCCACGGGTCGTCCGGTTGGACAGCTAGGTCAACCCTAATGTCCTTTACCTCACCTCCCCCTACTCCAACCTAACACACCCCCACCCACATCACCGACCACCCCTTCAATCTCTGGCTGGCATGCCAGCCAGAGAGATGGACAAACCTTTGAAGTGGGACAAAAAAGGAGAGGGTGAAAGAGAGGGACAGAGAGGAAGAGAGATGGGGGGGTTGGCAAGGACTGGCAACGATCCGAATATGTGTGTGTGTGTGTGTGTGTGTGTGTGTGTGTGTGTGTGTGTGTGTGTGTGTGTGTGTGTGTGTGTGTGCGTGCGCGTAAGACGGTGAGTGTACGTGTGTGTATGACAGTGAGAGTGTGAAAAAGAGAGCGGGGGAGAGAGACGGAGAGAGAAAGAGAGAAAGAGAGAGAGAGAGAGAGAGAGAGAGAGAGAGAGAGAGAGAGAGAGAGAGAGAGAGAGAGAGAGAGAGAGAGAGAGAGAGAGGGCGAGAGAGAGGGAGAGACAGACAGCGAAGGACACAGATAAGTGAACTGTCATCAGCTTCTGCTTGATGCACAGCAGGAGGGAAAGAGGGGAGAGCTTGGTGGGAGAAAGGAGAGAAAAAAAGAGACAGACAGTCAGAGGGAAAGAGAGAACGAGCGAGCCCTGTAATCCTTTTGACAGACTGTATTGGCTGGAAGGGGTTGGGGCGTGGGGGGTGGTGGAGGAGGAGGGGAGGCCGTTCACACTGCCAAACACTGCGGCGTTGGAGCGGCGGGGCTGGAGTCGCAGCCTCACCTCTGGTCCTGGCACCAGGTCTGACATGCGACATGTTGGCTGCAGACGATAGAGCCTGGCAGGGAAACAAAACCCGCCGAAGCCGTGGCAGAGCAAGGACGCAACACGGTTAAAGTGAATGTCTCCCCCTCAATCTGTCTCTCTCTCAGGCCAGACAGAATCTAGCTGTACCTGGAAATATGTGCTGGGCTTTCTTCAGGAAAGAAAGGGATACAAAAACTTGGATAAAAAATCAACTATTTTTGTAATTCTTTTACCATTGATGTGTCTTGTAGTTTTGCCTCCTGTTATCTTTTCATTTGTATGATTGTGTTGAATGAAATACTAATATAAATGCAAATAAAACACGTGTTTCCATCTCACTCAGGCTCTGACACGCCCCTCCCAGGCCAGGCTTAACTGGTTCATTCAAGTCATCCCTAGCCCACTATCTGTACCGGCTGACTGTTGATTCTACCGTAATCTGACTGAGTCTCTATCTATGTCCCATCACTCTTTTGTTAAAGCACACAAATGTAAACAAGGAACAGCGACCATTGAGCACACACACTTAAACACACACCCACATGCAACAGACACACAAACACACAGACACACGCATGCACACCAACCAAAAAACACAAAGGTAAGATGCAAGCAAAGTCACATTTGGCTCCAAGTGGGACATATCAATATAACTAGTTTCAAGAAGAAAAATAAAATAATAATAATTATATATATATATATATATATATATATATATATATATATATATATATATATATATATATATATATATACATATACATATATATATATATATATATATATATATATATATATTAGAGCTGTCAGTTAACGGCGTTAACACAAACCAATTTTAACGGCGTTAAAAAATTTATCGCGCGATTAACGCAATTTTTTTTTTTTTTATTTGGCTCAAAACAAAGAAGCAGTAGCCTGACTGCTATGTTCAAATCACATTTGTTCAAAGCAGTCGTTTAATTGCACTATAGGCTCTTTTTTTGCATCGTCCTGTTTTGATCAGTATATGCCAATGTTGTTATCAATAAAAAATCATTTGCACAAGGCAAGCCGATGCACTTCACCATGTTGATAAGAGAATTAAAATGAGAAGAATTATGGGACAAAAAATTCAAGGGATATTTAGCATAGAAAAATAATTTGTGATTAATCGCGATTAATCGTGAGTTAACTATGACATTAATGCGATTAATCACGATTAAATATTGAATTGCTTGACAGCACTAATATATATATATATATGGAGAGAAATGATAGATAGGTAAATAATTTCTCCTATGTAATGGCTCCATAGTAAGTAAAAAAGCTTTGTTACATCCTTAATGCAAATATATATCAAAATTTGACACGTATTTTACACGTTCAGAAATAGAATGAAGAAAAAGATGAACAGGGTTCCGTCTCTCTTTCTTAAACATCAGAGGAACCCTATGGTCTGATCCAGGTAAATTCACTCTCTGTGATTGAGTTTGCTTTACGTCTAGATGTCCCTCCCACCCCTCAGTCTCATGGTATAGATAGCACGGTTACCTGGTTCCTGTCTTTCTGCTCGGCTGCCTTGCTTAGCCCCGGGGCTTCACACATGATGCCTTTCAGCAGCTCAGAACAAACATACACACACAGACACATTCACACACACACACACACACACACACACACACACACACACACACACAAATGCACACACAGAAAACACTCAGACACACACACGCATTCATTCCTGCATGCACAGACGCACATACACATACACTCAAACACACATTTGACATACACAGACACACATGCACACAACCCCCCCCCCCATCAGACATGCAGGCACACAGTTGCAGGCATGCATGTACGCACACACACACACACACACACACACACACACACACACACACACGCATGCATGCACGCACACATGCACACAATCACACAAACAAAAATCGGTGCTTTTGCAACGGCTATCAGTGAAGTGCCAGCCAGGTAACCACACTAACAGTAAACAATGTAATACAACAGCATGGAGGGCGCTGTTGACATCTTCATGAGCCGGCTTGACTGGAATGATCACTTTGTCACACACACACACACACACAGCCAATGACACAGACACTATTGTGAAACTGGCTGGGTCACAATTTAGAGTGGTAGGGATTTGTACAGGTAATCTGCAGACATGAGACCGTGGCTCAGTGTAGATTGTGAGTTTGTGTTGCGGGTCCCTGCAAGGCTTCATGTACGTACACGCTGCTCAGTGTATACTTGTAATACAAAAAAACTGATGGCTCTGTTTTTTTCCTTCACACTATTTATTTCTGCTCCGCCACTACAATACAATATATCCCATTTACAGCGGCGCACTGTAAGCTAAGCCCTGCAGTCACTGAATATAAAACACGCCGCATGCGAGCGCTTTATCAAACCCACAACCGCTGCAAATGTGAAGTTTTAATGCGCGAAACGTTCGTCACGGAAGGCTGCGCGTCAGCCCGTCACAGCCTTCGCTCACCATCGGACTGACTGGTGTGTAGGCAGAACTATGAGCCGGAGCATATGTGTGTGTGCAAGAGAGTGTGAGAATCTGAGTGTGTGTGTGTGCGTGTGCGTGTGCGTGTGTGTGTGTGCACTGTCCAAAGGCAGTGGCTGTGTAGATTTCCACCACCGTTGGGCTAAAGCATGTGCACGTCCCACTGCCATCGTCCGGGCTCTTAAAAACAAAATTCTTGTGTTTTTCCTGAGACACACCCTTTCTCCGGGCAAATTTAGGGAGGGAAAAAACAACATGCGTACCTATCACTGCATCTCCTAAGGCTAGGTGGATGTGCTCAAATGAACCATGTAAGGATTTTACCGTGGCCCTTACACCCAAGTGCGCCGCTGCCTCTGGCTCACTGGAGATGACATAACTGGGTTATTTTGGAACTAGCAGAGCCCCAAACGCCATTGATCCCAATCAGGTTTCGACATAGATCCATCCAGAATAAGACGAAGATCAGCAACACAATGAAAGGCACCCAGATGGTGGAGGTGCCATAGCCTGGAAACCCGTTTTAGGTAGTGTAGACGGAGGAGCACCTCTGTTAATTTGGAGAGCAGACACCAATTTAATGATGTTTCTTACTTGTGTTACTCGCAGACACTCTTTATTCGAAAACATTAGATAATAGCTTGATAATAGCCCAGGCCTTAAATGCAACCATGTACCTAACTTTGGTAATTGAACTTAATTATAACTTTGAAACCACTCTGGGTAGGAGTAATACGGCCATCGTGCCGTAGCTTGTAAGGAGCGTTGCGGTTATTCAGGTTCATTGTTTTTTTTTCCCCCTTTCAAAAACAGGAGTCGAACCGCTCGCTCCAAGAGTTCACCTAACGGGCGAATCCTAGCATTGTCTTTGTGTTTACACAGAACGCACACAGACTAAGTCTGAGGGGACGCCGGGAGCTGCTCTTCAGTGCAGACCACAGGGCGCCGCATGTCTTCTGCAGGTGAGGGAGGTGAGCTTGTGGGGTCGCGACCTGCCACCCTAGCCTGCCTCCTTCCACTTGGTCATCATCCACACAGAGGCGTCCGCCGCGGTTCTTGAGATGATCCCCATTAGCTTCATGCAGGGCAGCACAATATATCTGAATCTATGATACAAAGGATCATTTTGAAGGGAAAGGCGGGTTCTTTTTTTTTGCACAAAAATGTTGATAAAGGAAGGAAACATACCAGATGGTGCCATCTATGAAATTGAGAAGTCGCTTAGCAGTTATTAGACCTTTCATCCAGCCAGTTTTTTGTCAGTGATGAGGATTTCATTATCCTTCCGACATTGCACTCACCTGCTTTTGCTAGATTTTGCTTTAGTTCTCTTCTCAAATGGATACCTCTCCAGGAAGCCTCAAACAGCAGATCTTTCTGTGGTCAGATTATTCTGCCACTCTATCCCTAGGATTAACACCTCTAGAGAGCACTGCAAAAATCACCTCTTTTCCCTCTGCTGCATAGGTATACTGTGTAGCCGTGCATGTGTCTGTGCATGTATGTGTGTGTGTCCGTGTGTGTGTGTGTGTGTGTGTGATATATGTGTATGTGCGTGTGTGCATGTATGCGTGTGTGCGTGCGTGTGAGTGAGTGAGAGTTTGTGAATGTGTGTGGGGCCCTCTCCACAACCTCACCAAGTGCAGGATTA
The DNA here is from genome assembly GCF_902167405.1 of Gadus morhua. NCBI lineage: Eukaryota > Metazoa > Chordata > Actinopteri > Gadiformes > Gadidae > Gadus > Gadus morhua. Next base: position 11,706,688 of record NC_044067.1, on the reverse strand, counting down.
TAAAGTGAGCCATGGAAAAAGAGAAAATAAGTGCTAGGGTACACATGACCTAGAAAGTTGTGGGTTATGCTTGTGCAAGTCAACTCAACCGCCCCAATGCACCCAACCAGTTTCACCACATTATGTCACCAAGAGAAGAAAACACAGTTCTGCAATCTAACCTACCCACACATGCACCCACAAGACACAATCTGATTTCCACAAACGTGTATTCCTGCACAAAACAAAAATACCTGGCAGGTGGGAAAATAGATGCACGACTATTTTTCATAATATTTGATTTGTTTACCTAAACCTAGAGGGCTGACCAACGAGAAATCTCCCCCGAAACAACCACATTAGGAGAACGGCTTTGCACATACAGATTGCTTGTGTTTACTCTCTGACGACAGAGCAAACACAATGCCTTTTCTTGCCAAAAGTGAACAGAGACGTGCATGTGCAAGCATGCAAGCTGCTTGTCTGTCTGGCAGCAGAGCCCTGTACCTGTGCTGTGTGCGAGTCCCTGAGTGTATGTGGGTCTCTGAGTGTGCGTGTTTGTGTGTGTGTGTGTGTGTGTGTGTGTGTGGGTCTGTGTCTTTGTCTGTGACTGTGTAAGGGAGTGAGTGAGGGAGTGAGAGAGTAAGTGTGTGTGTGTGTGTGTGTG
>NC_044067.1:11691042-11701042 GCF_902167405.1 Gadus morhua | reverse complement strand
CCCCAATTTCTGCTTGCTGTTTGGGGAAGGTTTATTAAGGATGTGATTACTCATTAAGAAAGAAAGTTACTTATTATGAAAGTTGAACACAATATAAGTGGGAAACATCTTTCATGGATTCTTTACTTTTCTCCACCACAGCAAGCAGCTGTTATACATACTGCTGTCTGTGGCGACACTGGACTCAACACTGTCTTATGTCTCACAATCATCACAACCAAACAATGTAGGCAGTATGAAAAGAGTGAATGGTCAGGGCACTTAGGGAATGGGAAAACTACTTATTTGTGCATTTGTGCCTGGCTCCTGCATGTGTACGTGTCTGCGTGTCTGGGTGTGTGTGTGTGTGTGTGTGTGTGTGTGTGTGTGTGTGTGTGTGTGTGTGTGTGTGTGTGTGTGTGTGTGTGTGTGTGTGTGCGCGTGCGTGCGTGCGTGCGTGCGTGTGTGTGTGGGCATGCTTTCTTGCATGCGTGCATATGGAAGAGAGTGAGAAAGAGACAGAGGTAGGTGGGTAACAATTGCTTTGGTACTACCAATCAAACATGATAAGGAGAAGAACAATCGGGAGGTACTTCATGATCTGAACTTATTCTACTTTGATCATCAAACATCTAATGCCATTACCCTAAGCACAACATGCTCTACATATATCGCAAAGATTCTGTATACATACTTAAAATATGACCAAATTGCTGAAGCAGATTGTTTTAGATTTCGACTTTATTTCCTTTGTCCATATCTTCCATCCTTACCGTACCAATCTGTAAGGGCATCGACTTGTAACTTTCTGAAAGTATTTAAGGACTTGAGGGGCATTGGCAGCAGTGAGAAACGAAGGCGGCCTTAATAAACCTGCGCAACTTCTTCCACCAACTGTCAGGATCACCAAGGGCCACAGCCCCTTCTCCCCCTCCCCCTCCCCATCCCGTTCCCTCACACAAGCAATGGCAGCCCGCCAACGGAGGCCACGGAGGTACATCCTTCCCCCAGATAATGGAATTGCCTGGCTGTAATAATAATTTGAATTTCACGCCCCAACGGCTTGGAGCAGAGGGATCGCTGGAGCAGCGGCATAAATTAGCCTCGACGCTCAGAGCTGATCGATGGCTGCCCCCCGCTGCCGCCACCTATTGATCCGGCCACCAATACTGGTGGCCGGACACACACACACACACACACACACACACACACACACACACACACACACACACACACACACACACACATGCATACACGTTCAAACGCACAGACACGCACAAACACACAAACACTGCACAAAAATACAGACCGACACACACGCACACACACACACACACACACACACAAACACACATTCAAACAGGCGCACAAACAAAAACGCAAAAACGCACGCACAGACAGACAAACACACACACACACACATAAAACACACAAAAAGAAACACACACCTTGCCCCCCCCCCCCCCCCCTCCCGAATGCTTTGAGCACAGCAGAACCTTGGGGTGGCCGCCAAGAGGGAAAAGGTTTTGTATTTTATGAGGCTTGTCGCTTCTATTGCCCCACCTGTCGGGGGGGGGACGACAGTCTGGACGGGCCCTTGGCTAGAGGAACACAGCCATCAGCCACACAGCCCTTTGTTTACACCGTCTAGTACTGTGATAACCGTGATAACTTCACTTCCCTGCCTTTCATGTCCTTTCCCTTCCCGGCGGCGCTTGTACCGGATCCAGAGGGGAGGACTTTTAGATGGGACGACTTTTAGATGGGACGTGCTCAGCGGAAAAGTGTGGGGCCGTGACACCGCATGACGACGTGCGTCGTCGGCTTAAGCTTTGCTTGTTTACGTGTGTATAGGTGTTTGTGGACGTGTGCACTGCAGGCATTACACGGGGTGGTTTGTAAGCTGTGTACAATATGTGTCTGGGATACTTTGTTTGACTCGTAGCGTGTGTGCAGAGTAGAGAGTGTAACAAGGTAGAAGTGGTCCGTAAACAATAAACACATTTAGTGTGTTGTTGTCGTTATTATTTTTCACTCATGACCTCCATTGACAAAGATGCCAATGACTCTGGGACCCTTCTGTGACGTAGGGAGGCAGGAGCAAACAGTATCCAGTGCCAAAGGCCCACAAATAGAACCAGGAACACACGGCTACCATCTGTGATCTGTGCCAGGCGGGGTGCATGCCTATGCACCGAGGGTAAGACACACTCACACACACACACACACGCACACACACACAAAAACACACACATGCTCAAGAAGTGCGCAAGCATACACATGCACACAAAGCACACACACACATATGCACAAGAAGTACACACTAACCCACGCGCACACAAAGTACATGCAAATATACACAAAGTGTAAGCACACATGCACAGACACAGACACACACACACACACACACACAACACACACAGACACACACAAAAGTGTGCATACATGCATGCACGCACACAGAAACACACACAAAACATAACAGAATTCAGGAGCGCCGCTCGCAATCAAGGCCCATTAATTAACTGTGTCTTGCCATGAGCCACCCCCGCTAGAGAAAGTGCATCTGGGACCGTGTTCAAGCAAAAACCAACTGGTTGCCGGGTCCAAATGGAAACAAGGAGAGATCCAGGGGCCATGCACACCAAGGATAGAATAATAAGATAAAAGGCCAATAAAAGGAAACACAAAAGAAACGATAAGCTATGGGTGGCAAAATAAACAACAACAAACAAACAACGATGGGCTCTCAAACTCCGAACCTAAGTCTGAAGCCTGTGAGGCCTGAACACAGAGATACGTGACCCCAGAGGGACCGCCAGACTGGTGGTTGTTGGGGGCGGGGGTGGTGGTGGTGGTGGTGGTGGAGGAGGTGCTGTTGGAGGTGGGAGCAGGGATGAACGCAATAATTTCCCGGATGATGACACAAATCAATCGCAGACTAACGCAGGTCCATTCTGCTGACGAGTGAGATTAATGAGTGTCGTAAAAGGATAAAAAAATCCCTGCATGATGATGCTCACCTCAGAAGGTCACCAGCGCACACACACACACACACACACACACACACACACACACATACATTTCCAAGTCGGCGCACCATCGAACACACACCCACACAAACTTGTGTTATGGCCCTACAGCGGGCAAACCACTATTGCGCACAAACTGTGGTGCTGCAGCTTTGATTCTCTGGTTAAAATGTTGATACAAAGCTTTTAAGTGGAACATAGTGTTCCACTATGCAAATTACCTTTACACACCCTGCTTCAGCCACCATCGTTTCCATGTAATTAGGCCCCGTCCACACGAAGCCGAAACGGGCGAAACCGTTACGGTTTCGATCTATCCGGATTCGAAGTATCTCCGTAAAGACGAAGCCAAGCGAAACCGGATAGATCTGTAGAAACGCTGTAGTAAACATTCCAGGCCCATAAGGGGCGCTGCTTCTGGTACACAAATCCAGAAGAAGAAGAGGCGAGCATGCGCATAAAGGCTGCCCCCCGAACCACTAACAACACAAACAAACAGCTCTTCTACGATGGCGAACTAGATTCTCAATAAATAATGGCTTAGCAACCCAACAAGGGACATGATATGCTGCAGAACGATTACAAGCTTGTAGTCCGCCATCATCTTTTTTGTTGTGATTTCTGAGACTCCGCGGGCTTAAGAGCCATTGGCTAGGAGGTCGAGGGGTGGGGCGATGACGTCATGGTTTGCGGTTTCAGTCGGTTTCAGGCATCCACACGAAACCAAAACGAAACCGGATAGATTTGAAACCACCTCCGAGGGTGGTTTCAGAAGTTTGCGGTTTCGGTCAGCGGATTCGCCGGCTTCGTGTGGACGGAAGGCCGAACCGTACAAGACCTTTGCGGTTTCGCCATGAAATCGGCTTCGTGTGGACGGGGCCTTAGTGCCCATTACCTTGATTTAATGATGGGTGTCTGGGATCTTCCCTTTACTTACTGGACGGGGTATTCATAAGCTCTACCTCAAAATGTAATAGAGGTTTTATTTACTTTACTTATAGAGCCCTTATGGTATTTTAAGATTATTTTGATAATTGGAGCTGTTGTTGTTCAGGACAGAGCAAGAGAGGAACAAGCGAATAATTGGAAAACAGGAGGGCTCATTCAATGGAATTTCCCATCATGCATCCCAACATCTGATACCTGCAGTGTCAAATAGCCAATAGTGCCAAATCACACCGTGGGCATTGGCAAATCATTGGCAATGCATTTCTTCTTCAGACAAGTCAGCTGGTAAGAGGGAAACCAAGCAGTGCCAGGGAGTGAAGTCATGATTTACCAGTCACCTAAATGGCCTGAATGTTTTTTTCTATTTGCTTGTATTATATAAGTGTGTGCGCGTGCGTGGCTATGAATAATGTGGAGCCACAGGTGTGTATCGCAAAAACATAGTGTAATTGTTTTTATTACCACAATCTGAAACCCTGCACCAAAGCAGTCTGGAAATACGGCCGGCAACTGAATCTGTGGCAAACGTAGACTAGTTTTCTTTTCATTTATGTATTCAATAAATAATACGCTGCTGCCTATCCCTTAAGCTGTCAGACAAAATCTTTTGATCTGCAACACTCTGAGTGTTACCCCTTTATACTAAAAACAGACTCAGGCGGAATGTCTCGCCAAGAGAAGAGTGACAAATAAAGTGAACTGCAATACAAGGTGGATGGTACAGGTTGTGTTTTTTGGTCTAGTTTAAAGATTCTGTGTTTGTTTCACTTACATATAATTGGTAAGTAGCTGAACACCATCAAAAGAGCAGAGGGAAGCTTTGGACGTCAACAATTAGTCACTTTAATTAAACTATCTTTATCAGTCGCTATACAGGAACACAGCTCTGGGAAACAAAGAGAGAATGTAAGGCACTCTCTGTCCACATTCAACAAGCTGGACTATAGGCTACGGCCGGTGCCAAACTCTACCACGTCGTCCAGTGAAAGTGTGTGAGAGGCACAGACAAGGGGTCCCTTGTGTTCACGGTTCCCATGAGGCAGACAGTGGACAAACAGAGGAAACACATGGATCACATGTAGCGGACGATTTGTTATCGGCAAGTGTAGTGACAACTTAACTCTGCTGGAGCAGGCCTCTCATCTCTGGTGGTTGTAAACAGAAGGCGGTCAAGGTCTTTTTTGGTTAACATATCAAAGACAAAATACCGCGAAATATCCTACACTCTTCACCTTTGATCTGATTCCTATGTATTTTAGAACAACATGAGTTGATTATGCCTTAGCATCTGTTTCCTACTAATATAAATGCATGTTTGTATGTAAGTATATATGTTGATTGTGATTGTGACACCAGTAACATACATGTCACTGGTGGAGCAATAAAGAGTGAAGCTAAAGAAAGGATGAGAGAGTGAGCGAGATTGAGAGAGAGAAACGCCATAAATGAGGCGATAGGGGAACGATTTGAAAAAAGAGGAAAAGAAAGAAAAACACAAAAACCAAAGGGGATAAGAGTAAACAGAGTACATAGAGATCAATTTCTGTGTAGTCACAGCACCCAAAATGGCCACTCGGTAACAGGCTTCAGCCCACTGGCTTTCAAACATGAGCATGGCAATAGCATATGGTGTTTTCTAATGAGAAAGGGATTTGGGCACCGAAATCTGTATTCTTCTCTCACACCCTGTCTTCCCCCAACAGGAAGCCCCCCCCCCCCCTTACCCCGGCTTCTCTCCCCACGCTCACCACGTTGCTCATGAGGAATTCACAGCACACTCTGGCCCACTTTGTAAAGAAGTCTTGTTGAATCATCTAAGCTGAGCGTTTCCGTCTTCCGTCGGTCCGCTGAGCGCACCATGTGGTGGTTATTGGCCAAAAGCTGTGGCTTTCCGAAAACTTTTAACGATGAAGAGCAGTGCTTAGCGTAAGCTCACGCTTGCGTTTATAGCATGTTTCTGATCCATCCGCGATCAGGACTGATTTAAACCAATTCTGTGAGCCGAGTTTTCAGGTTTGCCGATAGGAAAATGTGTACGATCGCTACATGGCCTTCCAACAAAGCCTGCTAACAGAAACCAAATCGCAAGTCCGGACCATGCAGATTCGCTATTATAAATATTAGAAAACTATTTAAAGCAATGTTTTCCTTCCAAGCTTTGGTCATGCTCTGACCTGGATATGATAATGAATATTTTAAGGTGGCTTTTTTTTATGCTCAGGTTACAGTCTGTGGTGCTCCTGTGACACTGTTATGGGGTAGGTCATCTTTTGAGACAGGGACATTTAAATGGGATAATTGCCATGCAAGAATATGTCATATGTCAACTATGTTCTGGGGTACATGATACCCACACACACACACAATCACACACACACACACAGACACACACACACCCACACGCACACACACACACAGGCATGCATGCAGACATATACATATTCCCATTCCTACAATAAATTATAGCTTGTAAGAAAATACTAAACTTAAATCCTTGCATGAATAGCTAAGATTTGTGGTAAAGTAAATGATATGAATAATTGATTAAATATATATGTGTCAGAATTCTGCCATAAAAATTGCAATCCAGTTTCTTTTAAGTGTTCTTGAATATAATCCTCATTCTTTGATAAAAAAAAAGATTAAGCACTTGCCCCGACTCTTCAGATTAAGTAATTATAAAGCCCGATATTGAGCCATGCATAAATGATTAATCAAAAAACACCAGATGCCTTTTGAACTCTTTGCACTCGGAAAGTTCTTTCACCTGTCCTTGACAACGCGGGGAGCGAGTATGATTGGCCCCTCCCTTCAAAAAGGGCCCTGAAACGCTCCAGTCCCCGCCCCCCATGTGACAAATAACCAGGGCGCATAAATGAATAAATTAGCCTGTTCATTAGACATTTAACCAGATAATTATGCGCCGTGCTGCAGTGCTGGGACGGCCGGTGCCGGCCTACCGTTGCGCCGCTAACCCAGCCATGACATTGGCCACTCCTCATCAATCTTAATGAGACCAACCTCACCAGCAGACTCAACAATGAGCTGCACACACACACACACACACACACACACACACACACACACACACACACACACACACACACACACACACACACACACACACACACACACACACACACACACACACACACACACGTATACCGAAAACACTAGCACACAGTTAGGAGTGTGGAGAGTTATACATATGTAGAATATATGCAAGTACACTCCCACCCACCCACCAACCCAACAACCCGCCTGTGCACAACACACACACACACACACACACACACACAAGTACACAAGGGTGGGCGGTTCCAGGAAAGTATAGTGACTTCATCGTAAAGCATCAGTTCAATTCTGTGAACTTTAGTGGCGGTTTATCAACATGAACTTTTCGAAGTCCAAGGTAGCACAAACTAGGTCACAGCACCACACACACAGTCATGGCTGTGAAGAAACCTGACAAATATTGGAGTTGAGAAAAACCACCAAAACTTGTTCAGCAACTTGTCAATATATTTTGAAACCAGGAACAGTTGCAAAATACCAAATGACATGGTAGTAATGGCAAAATACTGAAAGGCAGAATAGGTGCATAGGTGCATTATAGATTTGTTTCCATATGTCGCTTGACCTAGGTATAATAATAATAATAACAATAAAATGATAATAATAATCATAATAAAAATGAAAAAGATATGCACATATATTTCACAGAGGGAAATATATGTATATTATGTGCATCATCTTCAGAATCACTTTCTTTTGAGCTGACGTCAACCGATTTGATCTTCAAAACTACGCACACGCAGGCACACGCACACGCACACACACACACACACACACACACACATTAACAAACAGGACGGCCCTCAGTGCCATGCGAGAAACACGTCCTTGAAGCTAATCAGTTTCAACTCCACCAGGTTGACATTGTTCAGCACCAAATATGAACAAATTAAATGAGGCAATTAAAGAGTGAATAAGCTGCGTTGATAATTGCGAGCCTGATATGCCAGCAGCGATCATAATGAAGCTTGTGTTCTGCTCAACTGACACCACAGTGTTCAACAACGTAACCTAATCTAAGCGTGTGACCGTGCAGCCGCGCGTGTGTGTGTGTGTGTGTGTGTGTGTGTGTGTGTGTGTGTGTGTGTGTGTGTGTGTGTGTGTGTGTGTGTGTGTGTGTGTGTGTGTGTGTGTGTGTGTGTGTGTGTGTGTTGTGTGTGTGTACATTTGTCTCATTGACTTTGACTGGTCAAAACTCCATAGATTGTTTCCAGCACTGAGCTCTAAATCTATTTCCTATAAATACTTGACCTAACCTTTTCGAGTGGGTTTCAAAATGCCAAAACAAAATGAGTGCCATGAGAAAGTTTCCTTCATGAGTGAAGGGATCAACCCGAACGAGAAAGAGGGAGAGGGAGGGAGAGGGAGGGAGAGAAAGGGTGAGAGAGAGTGAGATAAAGAAAAGAGATATGAGCAGAGAGAGTGAGGAATGGCCACACAGAGGCAGAGAGGGAGAGAAAGAGGATGGGAGAATGGCAGTGGGGGAAAAAGAGAAAGATTAGGGAAAAGTCAAATATTTAATCTACTATATTTCTTTGTATTTTAAAATAGTGGAACGTATCAATTCGTTATATTATCAACAAATTTAACTACTTACACTATTTATTTCCATGTATTGGCAACATATTTTTTCCCTTAAAATGGAATGCCAACCAATCAAGCTCAATATAATATATTTGTAGAGAGAGAGAGAGAGAGAGAGAGAGAGAGAGAGAGAGAGAGAGAGAGAGAGAGAGAGAGAGAGAGAGAGAGAGAGAGAGAGAGAGAGAGAGAGAGAGAGAGAGAGAGTAAGAGAGCAAAAAAGAGAGAAAGCGAAGGAGAGAAATAGAGAGAGAGAGAGAGAGCGATAGGAGGGAGGTTTGAGTGAGAGAGGAAGAGAGGCAGAAAGAGGAAGAGGAAGCAGGCTGACAGAGGAGAGTAGTGAGACTGAACAAGAGCTACGGAGAGAAGGGCAGCCTGGCAGAAAATTGAGAAAGTCTGCCATTTCCCCCGTTTCCCCGCGTCACTCTGGGTTTATGGGCCGTGAAGAAGCCTCTCGTCATTGGCACTGGGGGGAAACAAACGGTCTGTCCACAACCCCCCCCCGCTCTGGGGTGAGGAAGGGTGAGGAGGGGGGAACTCAATTCTGGCAACGGCAATTTTGAGCAGAAATATGATAGTTAGGTGGCTTCATCTGAACAATAGACTATTTATGAACCTATATATATATATATATATATATATATATATATATATATATATAGGTAACCCAAAGCTAGAAGCTCAGCACTGGAGACCAGTCTCATTTATCATGGTCTATTGAAAGCCTGTGCATTAACAAAACAGAACAGGTACACAGTGGAGCGAGATTCAATGTTGATTAAACTTGAGAGGACAATACTTCACCCTGTAACAGTCTGCACATACCTGGACCAGACATATCGTACCTTATTAGCTAAGGGGACCTTTTTCTTATCCATCCTGGATTGCTAATAATTCACCATTGAGAGGGCCCATCCATCGCACGAAATCGATATATGAATGAGGGTGGAAGAACGAGAGGAATAGAAGATTAGGCCCTTCCGTCTTTTCTTATCTTATTTTTCTTACAACAAAATCAATAGTTCTCTAGTTCTTTATACAACACATTGTAGTCTGTGACAGCATTTGTAATGGCATGGTGATACAAAAACAACGAAAAAAAAAGGGCACACGGTAGCAACAAAATATGGACAACAAGGACACTGTTTTTTTAGGTTTTACATTTTTTTTGTTTGCCAGTTTGGTTTACAGAATCAAAAAAAAAATCAATGCTTGGTTTTAGTTTTTATTTTCTTTGTATCTGGGGTAATAGTCAGGGGATGAGATTCAGAAGGGTCATTCATAAAGATATAAGGTTATTTTAGCTTTTTTTCATTTTTTTAAACACAATGAATAAATCCAGATTATGACCATGCACGGATTTCTGAGGCTGGCGTGCAGTTATG